>NC_081360.1:52110923-52118453 GCF_030684315.1 Stegostoma tigrinum | reverse complement strand
TGTGTGTGTGTGTGTGGGGGGGGTGATGTGTGTGTGGGGGGGGCGATGTGTGTGTGTGTGTGTGGGGGGGGCGATGTGTGTGTGTGGGGGGGGCGATGTGTGTGTGTGTGTGTGTGTGTGTGGGGGGGGCGATGTGTGTGTGTGTGTGTGGGGGGGGCGATGTGTGTGTGTGTGGGGGGGGCGATGTGTGTGTGTGTGTGTGGGGGGGGCGATGTGTGAGTGTGTGTGTGTGGGGGGGGCGATGTGTGTGTGTGGGGGGAGCGATGTGTGTGTGTGGGGGGGGCGATGTGTGTGTGTGGGGGGGGCGATGTGTGTGTGTGTGTGTGGGGGGGGCGATGTGTGTGTGGGGGGGCGATGTGTGTGTGGGGGGGCGATGTGTGTGTGGGGGGGGCGATGTGTGTGTGTGTGTGTGTGGGGGGGGCGATGTGTGTGTGGGGGGGGCGATGTGTGTGGTGTGTGTGTGTGGGGGGGCGATGTGTGTGTGGGGGGGGCGATGTGTGTGTGTGTGTGTGGGGGGGGGCGATGTGTGTGTGTGGGGGGGCGATGTGTGTGTGTGTGTGTGTGGGGGGGTGATGTGTGTGTGGGGGGGCGATGTGTGTGTGTGTGTGGGGGGGGTGATGTGTGTGTGGGGGGGGATGTGTGTGTGGGGGGGCGATGTGTGTGTGTGGGGGGGGGCGATGTGTGTGTGTGGGGGGGGCGATGTGTGTGTGTGGGGGGGGCGATGTGGCGATGTGTGTGTGGGGGGGGGCGATGTGTGTGTGGGGGGGGCGATGTGTGTGTGTGTGTGTGGGGGGGGGCGATGTGTGTGTGGGGGGGGCGATGTGTGTGTGTGTGTGTGGGGGGGGGCGATGTGTGTGTGGGGGGGCGATGTGTGTGTGTGTGTGTGGGGGGGGGGCGATGTGTGTGTGTGGGGGGCGATTGTGTGTGTGGGGGGGGCGATGTGTGTGTGGGGGGGGCGATGTGTGTGTGTGTGTGTGGGGGGGGCGATGTGTGTGTGGGGGGGGCGATGTGTGTGTGTGTGTGTGGGGGGGGGCGATGTGTGTGTGGGGGGGGGCGATGTGTGTGTGTGTGTGTGGGGGGGGGGCGATGTGTGTGTGTGGGGGGGGGCGATGTGTGTGTGTGTGTGTGTGTGTGTGTGTGTGTGGGGGGGGCGATGTGTGTGTGTGTGTGTGTGTGTGTGTGTGTGGGGGGGGGCGATGTGTGTGTGTGTGGGGGGGCGATGTGTGTGTGTGTGTGTGTGTGTGTGGGGGGGGCGATGTGTGTGTTTGTGTGTGGGGGGGGCGATGTGTGTGTGTGTGTGTGTGTGTGGGGGGGGCGATGTGTGTGTGTGGGGGGGCGATGTGTGTGTGTGTGGGGGGGCGATGTGTGTGTGTGTGTGTGTGTGGGGGGGGGCGATGTGTGTGTGTGTGTGTGTGTGTGTGTGTGTGTGTGGGGGGGGCGATGTGTGTGTGTGTGTGTGTGTGGGGGGGGGCGATGTGTGTGTGGGGGGGGCGATGTGTGTGTGGGGGGGGGCGATGTGTGTGTGGGGGGGGCGATGTGTGTGTGTGTGTGTGGGGGGGGGCGATGTGTGTGTGGGGGGGGCGATGTGTGTGTGGGGGGGGCGATGTGTGTGTGTGGGGGGGGCGATGTGTGTGTGTGTGGGGGGGGCGATGTGTGTGTGTGTGTGTGGGGGGGGCGATGTGTGTGTGTGGGGGGGGGCGATGTGTGTGTGGGGGGGGCGATGTGTGTGTGTGTGTGTGGGGGGGGCGATGTGTGTGTGTGTGTGTGGGGGGGGCGGTGTGTGTGTGTGGGGGGGGCGATGTGTGTGTGGGGGGGGGCGATGTGTGTGTGTGTGTGTGGGGGGGGGCGATGTGTGTGTGTGGGGGGGGGCGATGTGTGTGTGTGGGGGGGGCGATGTGTGTGTGTGGGGGGGGCGATGTGTGTGTGTGTGTGTGGGGGGGGCGATGTGTGTGTGTGTGTGTGTGTGGGGGGGGCGATGTGTTTGTGTGGGGGGGGCGATGTGTGTGTGTGTGGGGGGGGGCGATGTGTGTGTGTGTGTGGGGGGGGGGCGATGTGTGTGTGGGGTGGGGCGATGTGTGTGTGTGTGTGTGGGGGGGGGCGATGTGTGTGTGTGTGTGTGTGTGGGGCGATGTGTGTGTGTGTGTGTGTGTGGGGGGGGGCGATGTGTGTGTGTGTGGGGGGGCGATGTGTGTGTGTGTGTGGGGGGGGCGATGTGTGTGTGTGTGTGTGTGGGGGGGGCGATGTGTGTGTGTGTGTGTGTGGGGGGGCGATGTGTGTGTGTGTGTGTGGGGGGGCGATGTGTGTGTGTGTGTGGGGGGGGGCGATGTGTGTGTGGGGGGGGGGCGATGTGTGTGTGTGTGGGGGGGGGGCGATGTGTGTGTGTGTGGGGGGGGGCGATGTGTGTGTGTGTGTGGGGGGGGGCGATGTGTGTGTGTGTGTGTGGGGGGGGGCGATGTGTGTGTGTGTGTGTGTGTGTGGGGGGGGCGGTGTGTGTGTGTGTGTGGGGGGGGCGGTGTGTGTGTGTGTGTGGGGGGGGCGATGTGTGTGTGTGTGTGTGTGGGGGGGGCGGTGTGTGTGTGTGTGTGGGGGGGGCGATGTGTGTGTGTGTGTGTGTGGGGGGGGGCGATGTGTGTGTGGGGGGGGCGATGTGTGTGTGTGTGTGTGTGTGGGGGGGCGATGTGTGTGTGTGGGGGGGGGGCGATGTGTGTGTGTGGGGGGGGCGATGTGTGTGTGGGGGGGGCGATGTGTGTGTGGGGGGGGCGATGTGTGTGTGTGTGTGGGGGGGGCGATGTGTGTGTGTGTGTGTGTGTGTGGGGGGGGCGATGTGTGTGTGTGTGTGGGGGGGGCGATGTGTGTGTGTGGGGGGGGCGATGTGTGTGTGTGGGGGGGGCGATGTGTGTGTGTGTGTGTGTGGGGGCGGCGATGTGTGTGTGGGGGGGGCGATGTGTGTGTGTGTGTGTGTGGGGGGGGCGATGTGTGTGTGTGTGGGGGGGCGATGTGTGTGTGTGTGTGGGGGGGGCGATGTGTGTGTGTGTGTGTGTGTGTGTGTGTGTGTGGGGGCGGCGATGTGTGTGTGTGTGTGTGTGGGGGGGGGCGATGTGTGTGTGTGTGTGTGTGTGTGTGTGTGTGTGTGTGTGTGGGGGGGCGATGTGTGTGTGTGTGTGTGGGGGGGGGCGATGTGTGTGTGTGGGGGGGGCGATGTGTGTGGGGGGGGCGATGTGTGTGTGTGTGTGTGGGGGGGGCGATGTGTGTGTGTGTGTGTGTGTGTGGGGGGGGCGATGTGTGTGTGTGTGTGTGTGTGTGTGTGTGTGGGGGGGGGCGATGTGTGTGTGTGTGTGTGGGGGGGGCGATGTGTGTGTGTGTGTGGGGGGGCGATGTGTGTGTGTGTGTGGGGGGGCGATGTGTGTGTGTGGGGGGGGGCGATGTGTGTGTGTGGGGGGGGGCGATGTGTGTGTGTGTGTGGGGGGGGGCGATGTGTGTGTGTGTGTGGGGGGGGGGCGATGTGTGTGGGGGGGGCGATGTGTGTGGGGGGGGCGATGTGTGTGGGGGGGGGGCGATGTGTGTGTGTGTGTGTGTGTGGGGGGGCGATGTGTGTGTGTGGGGGGGGGCGATGTGTGTGTGTGTGTGTGTGTGTGGCGGGCGATGTGTGTGTGTGTGGGGGGGGCGATGTGTGTGTGTGTGGGGGGGGCGATGTGTGTGTGTGTGGGGGGGGGCGATGTGTGTGTGTGTGGGGGGGGCGATGTGTGTGTGTGGGGGGGCGATGTGTGTGTGTGTGGGGGGGGCGATGTGTGTGTGTGTGGGGGGGGCGATGTGTGTGTGTGGGGGGGGCGATGTGTGTGTGTGTGGGGGGCGATGTGTGTGTGTGTGGGGGGGGCGATGTGTGTGTGTGTGTGTGTGTGTGGGGGGGGGCGATGTGTGTGTGTGTGGGGGGGGGCGATGTGTGTGTGTGTGGGGGGGCGATGTGTGTGTGTGGGGGGGGGCGATGTGTGTGTGTGGGGGGGGCGATGTGTGTGTGTGTGGGGGGGGCGATGTGTGTGTGTGGGGGGGGCGAT
Organism: Stegostoma tigrinum; assembly: GCF_030684315.1. Classification (NCBI taxonomy): domain Eukaryota; kingdom Metazoa; phylum Chordata; class Chondrichthyes; order Orectolobiformes; family Stegostomatidae; genus Stegostoma; species Stegostoma tigrinum. The sequence continues at coordinate 52,114,401 of NC_081360.1, read as the reverse complement.
GTGTGTGTGTGGGGGGGGCGATGTGTGTGTGTGTGTGGGGGGGGCGATGTGTGTGTGTGTGTGGGGGGGGGCGATGTGTGTGTGTGTGGGGGGGGGCGATGTGTGTGTGTGTGTGGGGGGGGGCGATGTGTGTGTGTGGGGGGGGCGATGTGTGTGTGTGTGGGGGGGGGCGATGTGTGTGTGTGTGGGGGGGCGATGTGTGTGGGGGGGGCGATGTGTGTGTGTGTGTGGGGGGGCGATGTGTGTGTGTGTGTGGGGGGGCGATGTGTTTTTGTGTGGGGGGGGCGATGTGTGTGTGTGTGGGGGGGGGCGGTGTGTGTGTGTGTGTGGGGGGGGGCGATGTGTGTGTGTGTGGGGGGGGCGATGTGTGTGGGGGGGGGCGATGTGTGTGTGTGTGTGGGGGGGGCGATGTGTGTGTGTGTGTGTGGGGGGGGCGATGTGTGTGTGTGTGTGTGTGTGTGTGTGTGTGTGTGTGTGTGGGGGGGGCGATGTGTGTGTGTGGGGGGGGGCGATGTGTGTGTGTGTGTGTGTGTGTGGCGGGGCGATGTGTGTGTGTGGGGGGGGGGCGATGTGTGTGTGGGGGGGGCGATGTGTGTGTGGGGGGGGCGATGTGTGTGTGTGTGGGGGGGGCGATGTGTGTGTGTGTGTGGGGGGGGGCGATGTGTGTGTGTGTGTGTGGGGGGGGCGATGAGTGTGTGTGGGGGGGTCGGTGTGTGTGTGTGGGGGGGGCGATGTGTGTGTGTGGGGGGGGCGATGTGTGTGTGTGTGTGGGGGGGGCGATGTGTGTGTGTGTGGGGGGGGGCGATGTGTGTGTGTGTGTGTGTGGGGGGGCGATGTGTGTGTGTGTGTGGGGGGGCGATGTGTGTGTGTGTGGGGGGGGGGCGATGTGTGTGTGTGTGGGGGGGGCGATGTGTGTGGGGGGGGCGATGTGTGTGTGTGTGTGGGGGGGGGCGATGTGTGTGTGTGTGTGGGGGGGCGATGTGTTTTTGTGTGGGGGGGGCGATGTGTGTGTGTGTGGGGGGGGGCGGTGTGTGTGTGTGGGGGGGGGCGATGTGTGTGGGGGGGGCGATGTGTGTGTGGGGGGGGCGATGTGTGTGTGTGTGTGGGGGGGGCGATGTGTGTGTGTGTGTGTGTGGGGGGGCGATGTGTGTGTGTGTGTGGGGGGGGCGATGTGTGTGTGTGGGGGCGATGTGTGTGTGTGTGTGTGTGGGGGGGGGCGATGTGTGTGTGTGTGTGTGTGTGGGGGGGGCGATGTGTGTGTGGGGGGGGGCGATGTGTGTGTGTGTGTGTGGGGGGGGGCGATGTGTGTGTGTGTGTGTGTGGGGGGGGGCGATGTGTGTGTGTGTGTGTGTGTGGGGGGGCGATGTGTGTGTGTGTGTGGGGGGGCGATGTGTGTGTGTGTGTGTGTGTGGGGGGGCGATGTGTGTGTGTGGGGGGGGCGATGTGTGTGTGTGTGTGTGTGTGTGTGTGGGGGGGGCGATGTGTGTGTGTGTGTGTGTGTGTGTGTGTGTGGGGGGGCGATGTGTGTGTGTGTGTGTGTGTGGGGGGGCGATGTGTGTGTGTGGGGGGGGGCGATGTGTGTGTGTGGGGGGGCGATGTGTGTGTGTGGGGGGGCGATGTGTGTGTGTGGGGGGGGGGCGATGTGTGTGTGTGGGGGGGGGCGATGTGTGTGTGTGGGGGGGGGCGATGTGTGTGTGTGGGGGGGGGCGATGTGTGTGTGTGGGGGGGGCGATGTGTGTGTGTGTGGGGGGGGCGATGTGTGTGTGTGTGGGGGGGGGCGATGTGTGTGTGTGTGGGGGGGGGCGATGTGTGTGTGTGTGGGGGGGGGCTGTGTGTGTGTGTGGGGGGGGGCGGTGTGTGTGTGTGGGGGGGGGCGATGTGTGTGTGTGGGGGGGGCGATGTGTGTGGGGGGGGCGGTGTGTGTGTGTGGGGGGGGCGGTGTGTGTGTGTGGGGGGGGCGGTGTGTGTGTGTGGGGGGGGGCGGTGTGTGTGTGTGGGGGGGGGGCGGTGTGTGTGTGTGTGGGGGGGGCGATGTGTGTGGGGGGGGCGATGTGTGTGGGGGGGGCGGTGTGCGGGGGGGGGCGATGTGTGCGGGGGGGGGGCGATGTGTGTGTGTGTGTGTGGGGGGGGCGATGTGTGTGGGGGGGGCGATGTGTGTGTGTGTGTGTGGGGGGGGGCGATGTGTGTGTGTGTGTGGGGGGGGGCGATGTGTGTGTGTGTGTGGGGGGGGGCGATGTGTGTGTGTGTGGGGGGGGGCGGTGTGTGTGTGTGGGGGGGGCGATGTGTGTGTGTGTGTGTGTGTGTGTGTGTGTGGGGGGCGATGTGTGTGTGTGTGGGGGGCGATGTGTGTGTGTGTGGGGGGGGCGATGTGTGTGTGTGTGTGTGTGTGTGTGTGTGGGGGGGCGATGTGTGTGTGTGTGTGGGGGGGGCGATGTGTGTGTGTGTGTGTGTGTGTGTGTGTGGGGGGGCGATGTGTGTGTGTGTGTGGGGGGGGCGATGTGTGTGTGTGTGGGGGGGGGCGATGTGTGTGTGTGTGGGGGGGGGCGATGTGTGTGTGTGTGTGTGGGGGGGGCGATGTGTGTGTGGGGGGGGCGATGTGTGTGTGGGGGGGGCGATGTGTGTGTGTGTGGGGGGGGCGATGTGTGTGTGTGTGGGGGGGGCGATGTGTGTGTGTGGGGGGGGCGATGTGTGTGTGTGTGTGTGTGTGTGTGTGTGTGTGTGGGGGGGGCGATGTGTGTGTGTGGGGGGGGCGATGTGTGTGTGTGTGTGTGTGTGTGTGTGTGTGTGTGGGGGGGGCGATATGTGTGTGTGTGTGTGTGTGTGTGTGTGTGTGTGTGGGGGGGGCGATGTGTGTGTGTGTGTGTGTGTGTGTGTGTGTGTGTGGGGGGGGGGGCGATGTGTGTGTGTGGGGGGGGCGATGTGTGTGTGTGGGGGGGGCGATGTGTGTGTGTGTGGGGGGGGCGATGTGTGTGTGTGTGTGTGTGTGTGTGGGGGGGGCGATGTGTGTGTGTGTGTGTGGGGGCGAAGTGTGTGTGTGGGGGGGCGATGTGTGTGTGTGTGGGGGGGGCGATGTGTGTGTGTGGGGGGGCGATGTGTGTGTGTGTGGGGGGGGCGATGTGTGTGTGTGTGGGGGGGGCGATGTGTGTGTGTGTGGGGGGGCGATGTGTGTGTGTGTGTGTGTGTGGGGGGGGCTGTGTGTGTGTGTGTGTGGGGGGGGCGGTGTGTGTGTGTGTGTGTGGGGGGGGGCGATGTGTGTGTGTGTGTGTGGGGGGGGCGATGTGTGTGTGTGTGTGTGTGTGTGGGGGGCGATGTGTGTGTGTGGGGGGGGCGATGTGTGTGTGTTTGTGTGTGTGGGGGGGGCGATGTGTGTGTGTGTGTGTGTGTGGGGGGGGCGATGTGTGTGTGTGGGGGGGGCGATGTGTGTGTGTGGGGGGGGCGATGTGTGTGTGTGGGGGGGCGATGTGTGTGTGTGGGGGGG
>NC_081360.1:52090923-52093423 GCF_030684315.1 Stegostoma tigrinum | reverse complement strand
GTTTGTTTATGAGGGGGCTGTGAGTGTGTGTGTGTGTGCATGAGGAGGATGGGTGTGTGTGTGTGTGTGTATGAGGTGGCTGTGTGTGTGTGTTTGTGTGAGCAGGCTGTGTGTGTGAGGGGTCTGTGTGTGTGTATGAGGGGGCTGCCTGTGTGTGAGTGTGTGTGTGTGTGTATGAGGGGGCTGTGTGTGTATATGAGGGGCTGTGTGTGTGTGTGTGTGTGTATGAGGGTGCTGTGTGTGCGTGTGTGTGCACGTGTGTATGAGGGTGCTGTGTGTGTGTGTGTGTGTGTGTGTATGAGGGGGCTGTGTGTTTGTGTGTGTGTGTGTATGAGGGGTCTGTTTGTGTGTGTGTGTGTGTGTGCGCGTATGAGGGGGGCTGCATGTGTGTGTTTTCTGGGGTGTCTGCCTGTGCGTGTGTGTGTGTGTGTATGAGGGTGCTGTGTGTGCATGGTGTGTGTGTATGAGGGAGCTGTGTGTGCGTGTGTGCGCTTGTGCATGAGGCGGCTGTGCGTAAGTGCGCGCATGAGGGGTGTGTGTGTGTGTGCATGAGGGGCGTTATGTGTGTGTGTGTGTGTGTGTGTGTATGAGGGGGCTGTGTGTGTGCGCCTGCATGAGGGGGTGTGTGTGTATGCATGAGGGGTGTGTGTGGGTGTGTGTTTGTGTGTGTGTGTGTATGACGGGGCTGTGTGAGCATGTGTGTGAGGGGGCTGTATCTTTCTGTGTGTGTGTGCGTGTGTCTGAGGGGGGCTGTGTGTGTGTGTGTGTGTGTGTGTGTGTGTGTGTGTGTGTATGAGGGGGCTGTGTGTGTGTATGTCTATGAGGGGGCTGTGTGTGCGTGTGTGTGTATGTATGAGGGGGCTGTGTCTGTGTGTGTCTGTGTATGTCTATGAGGAGGCTGTGTGTGTGTGTGTGCGTGTGTATGTATATGAGGGGGCTGTGTGTGTGCGTGTGTATGTATATGAGGGGGCTGTTTATGTGTGTGTGTGTATGAGGGGGCTGTTTGACTGTGTGTGTGTGTGTGTGTGTGTGTATGAGGGGGCTGTGTGTGTGTGTATGTATATGAGGGGGCTGTGTGTGTGTTTGTATGAGCGGGCTGTGTGTGTGAGGGGTCTGTGCGTGTGTATGAGCGGGCTGTCTCTGTGTGTGTGTATGAGGGGGCTATGTGTGTGAGTGTGTGTGTGTGTATGAGGGTGCTATGTGTGTGTGTGTGTGTGTGTGTGTGTGGTGTGTGTGTGTGTGTGTATGAGGGGGCTTTGTGTGTGTGTGTGTGTATGAGGGGGCTTTGTGTGTGTGTGTGTGTGTGTGTATGAGGGGGCTTTGTGTGTGTGTGTGTGTGTGTGTGTATGAGGGGGCTTTGTGTGTGTGTGTGTATGAGGGGGCTATGTGTGTGTATGAGGGGGCTATGTGTGTGTGTGTGTATGAGGGGGCTGTGTGTGTGTGTATGAGGGGGTTGTGTGTGTGTGTGTATGAGGGGGTTGTGTGTGTGTGTGTATGAGGGGGCTGTGTGTGTTCGTGTATGAGGGGGCTGTGAGTGTGTGTGTGTGTGTATGAGGAGGATGAGTGTGTGTGTGTGTGTATGAGGGGGCTGTGTGTGTGTGTGTGTATGAGGGGGCTGTGTGTGTGTGTGTGTGTGTGTGTGTGTGTATATGAGGGGGCTGTGAGTGTGTGTGTGTGTGTGTGTGTGTGTGTGCATGAGGAGGATGTGTGTGTGTGTGTGTGTGTGCATGAGGAGGATGTGTGTGTGTGTGTGTGTGTGCATGAGGAGGATGGGTGTGTGTGTGTGTGTATGAGGGGGCTGTGTGTGTGTGTATGTATATGAGGGGGCTGTGTGTGTGTGTTTGTGTGAGCGGGCTGTGTGTGTGAGGGGTCTGTGCGTGTGTATGAGTGGGCTGCCTGTGTGTGAGTGTGTGTGTGTGTATGAGGGGGCTGTGTGTGTGTGTGTATGAGGGGGCTGTGTGTGTGTGTGTGTGTGCATGAGGGGCGTGTGTGTGTGTGTGTGTGTGTGCGTGTGTGTGTGCGTGTGTGTGTGTGTGTGTGTGTGCGCGTGTGTGTGTGTGTGTATGAGGAGGCTGTGTGTGTGTGTATGTATATGAGGGGACTGTGTGTGTGTGTGTGTGTGAGGGGTCTGTGCGTGTGTATGAGGGGGCTGTCTCTGTGTGTGTGTGTGTGTGTGTGTGTGTGTGTATGAGGGGGCTTTGTGTGTGTGTGTGTGTGTATGAGGGGGCTGTGTGTGTGTGTGTATGAGGGGGTTGTGTGTGTGTGTGTGTGTGTGTGTTTGTGTATGAGGGGGCTGTGAGTGTGTGTGTGTGTGTGTGCATGAGGAGGTTAGGTGTGTGTGTGTGTGTGTGTGTGTGTGTATGAGGGGGCTGTGTGTGTTTGTGAATGAGGGGGCTGTGTGTGTTTGTGAATGAGGGGGCTGTGAGTATTTGTGTGTGTGTGTGCATGAGGAGGATGGGTGTGTGTGTATGTATATGAGGCGGCTGTGTGTGTGCGCGCG
>NC_081360.1:52083423-52085923 GCF_030684315.1 Stegostoma tigrinum | reverse complement strand
GTGTGTGTATGAGGGGGCTGTGTGTGTTTGTGTATGAGGGGGCTGTGAGTGTGTGTGTGTGTGTGTGTGTGCATGAGGAGGATGTGTGTGTGTGTGTGTGTGTGTGTGCATGAGGAGGATGTGTGTGTGTGTGTGTGTGTGCATGAGGAGGATGGGTGTGTGTGTGTGTGTGTATGAGGGGGCTGTGTGTGTGTATGAGGGGGCTTTGTGTGTGTGTGTGTATGATGGGGTTGTGTGTGTGTGTGTGTGTGTGTATGAGGGGGCTGTGTGTGTTTGTTTATGAGGGGGCTGTGAGTGTGTGTGTGTGTGCATGAGGAGGATGGGTGTGTGTGTGTGTGTGTATGAGGTGGCTGTGTGTGTGTGTTTGTGTGAGCAGGCTGTGTGTGTGAGGGGTCTGTGTGTGTGTATGAGGGGGCTGCCTGTGTGTGAGTGTGTGTGTGTGTGTATGAGGGGGCTGTGTGTGTATATGAGGGGCTGTGTGTGTGTGTGTGTGTGTGTGTGTGTATGAGGGTGCTGTGTGTGCGTGTGTGTGCACGTGTGTATGAGGGTGCTGTGTGTGCGTGTGCGTGTGTATGAGGGAGCTGTGTGTGTGTATGAGGGGGCTGTGTGTTTGTGTGTGTGTGTGTGTATGAGGGGTCTGTTTGTGTGTGTGTGTGTGTGTGTGTGTGCGCGTATGAGGGGGGCTGCATGTGTATGTTTTCTGGGGTGTCTGCCAGTGCGTGTGTGTGTGTGTGTATGAGGGTGCTGTGTGTGCATGGTGTGTGTGTATGAGGGAGCTGTGTGTGCGTGTGTGCGCTTGTGCATGAGGCGGCTGTGCGTAAGTGCGCGCATGAGGGGTGTGTGTGTGTGTGCATGAGGGGCGTTGTGTGTGTGTGTGTGTGTGTGTGTGTATGAGGGGGCTGTGTGTGTGCGCCTGCATGAGGGGGTGTGTGTGTATGCATGAGGGGTGTGTGTGTGTATGACGAGGCTGTGTGAGCATGTGTGTGAGGGGGCTGTATCTTTCTGTGTGTGTGTGCGTGTGTCTGAGGGGGGCTGTGTGTGTGTGTGTGTGTGTGTGTGTGTGTGTGTGTGTGTATGAGGGGGCTGTGTGTGTGTATGTCTATGAGGGGGCTGTGTGTGCGTGTGTGTGTATGTATGAGGGGGCTGTGTGTGTGTGTGTCTGTGTATGTCTATGAGGAGGCTGTGTGTGTGTGTGTGCGTGTGTATGTATATGAGGGGGCTGTGTGTGTGCGTGTGTATGTATATGAGGGGGCTGTTTATGTGTGTGTGTGTATGAGGGGGCTGTTTGACTGTGTGTGTGTGTGTGTGTGTGTGTGTGTGTATGAGGGGGCTGTGTGTGTGTGTATGTATATGAGGGGGCTGTGTGTGTGTGTTTGTATGAGCGGGCTGTGTGTGTGAGGGGTCTGTGCGTGTGTATGAGCGGGCTGTCTCTGTGTGTGTGTGTGTGTGTGTGTGTGTGTGTGTATGAGGGGGCTATGTGTGTGAGTGTGTGTGTGTGTATGAGGGTGCTGTGTGTGTGTGTGTGTGTGTGTGTGTGTGTGTGTATGTATGAGGGGGCTGTGTGTGTGTGTGTCTGTGTGTGTGTGTGCGCGTGTGTATGTATATGAGGGGGCTGTGTGTGTGCGTGTGTATGTATATGAGGGGGCTGTTTATGTGTGTGTGTGTATGAGGGGGCTGTTTGTCTCTGTGTGTGTGTGTGTGTGTGTGTATGAGGGGGCTGTGTGTGTGTGTGTATGTATATGAGGGGGCTGTGTGTGTGTTTGTATGAGCGGGCTGTGTGTGTGAGGGGTCTGTGCGTGTGTATGAGCGGGCTGTCTCTGTGTGTGTGTGTGTGTGTGTGTGTGTGTGTGTGTGTGTGTGTATGAGGGGGCTATGTGTGTGAGTGTGTGTGTGTGTATGAGGGTGCTATGTGTGTGTGTGTGTGTGTGGTGTGTTTGTGTGTGTGTATGAGGGGGCTTTGTGTGTGTGTGTGTGTGTGTGTATGAGGGGGCTTTGTGTGTGTGTGTGTGTATGAGGGGGCTTTGTGTGTGTGTGTATGAGGGGGCTTTGTGTGTGTGTGTATGAGGGGGCTGTGTGTGTGTGTGTGTGTGTATGAGGGGGCTATGTGTGTGTATGAGGGGGCTATGTGTGTGTGTGTGTATGAGGGGGCTGTGTGTGTGTATGAGGGGGCTGTGTGTGTGTATGAGGGGGCTGTGTGTGTGTGTATGAGGGGGCTGTGTGTGTTTGTGTATGAGGGGGCTGTGAGTGTGTGTGTGTGTATGAGGAGGATGAGTGTGCGTGTGTGTGTATGAGGGGGCTGTGTGTGTGTGTGTGTGTATGAGGGGGCTGTGTGTGTGTGTGTGTGTGTGTGTGTGTGTGTGTGTATATGAGGGGGCTGTGAGTCTGTGTGTGTGTGTGTGTGTGCATGAGGAGGATGTGTGTGTGTGTGTGTGTGTGCATGAGGAGGATGGGTGTGTGTGTGTGTGTATGAGGGGGCTGTGTGTGTGTGTGTGTGTATGAG
>NC_081360.1:52050923-52053423 GCF_030684315.1 Stegostoma tigrinum | reverse complement strand
GGGCTGTGTGTGTGAGGGGTCTGTGCGTGTGTATGAGGGGGCTGTCTGTGTGTGTGTGTGTGTGTGTATGAGGGGGCTGTGTGTGTGTGTGTGTGTGTGTGTGTGTGTGTGTGTGTATGAGGGGGCTGTGCGCATGTGTGTGTGTGTATGAGGGGGCTGTGTGCGTGTGTGTGTGTGTATGAGGGGGCTATGTGTGTGTGTGCGTGTGCATGAGGCGGGTGTGTGTGTGTGTGCATGAGGGTTGTGTGTGTGTGTGTGTGTTTATGTATATGAGGCGGCTGTGTGTGCGTGTGTGTGTATGAGGGGGCTGTGTGTGTGTGTGTGTATGTATGAGGGGGCTTTGTGTGTGTGTGTGTGTGTGTGTGTGTGTGTGTATGTATGAGGGGGCTGTGTGTGTGTGTATGAGGGGGTTGTGTGTGTGTGTGTGTGTATGTATGAGGGGGCTGTGTGTGTGTGTGTGTATGAGGGATCTGTGTGTGTTTGTGTATGAGGGGGCTATGAGTGTGTGTGTGTGTGTGTGTGCGCATGAGGAGGATGGGTGTGTGTGTGTGTATGTATATGAGGGGTCTGTTTGTGTGTGTGTGTGTGTGTGTGTGTGTGTGTGTGTGTGTGTGCGCGCGTGCATGAGGGGTTTGTGTGTGTGTATGAGGGGTCTGTGTGTGTGTGTATGAGGGGTCTGTTTGTGTGTGTGTGTGTGTTTGAGGGGGGCAGCATGTGTGTGTGTGTATGGGGGGGCTGCGTGTGCGTGTGCATGAGGGGGCTGTGTGTGTGTGCGTGTGTATGAGGTGGCTGTGTGTGTGTGCGCGCGTGCGTATGAGGGCGCTGTGTGTGTGTGTGTGTATGAGGGGGTTGTGTGTGTGTGGTGGGGGGGCTGTGTGTGTGTGTATGAGTGGGCTGTGTGTGTGTGTATGAGGGGGCTGTGTGTGTGCGGGGGGTGCCTGTGTGTGTGTGTATGAGGGGGCTGTGTGTGTGTGTGTGATATTGAGGGGGCTGTGTGTGTGTGTGATGTCGAGGGGGCTGTGTGTGTGTGTGTGTGTGATATTGAGGGGGCTGTGTGTGTGTGTGTGTGTGTGTGTGCGGGGGGGTCCTGTGTGTGTGTGTGTGTTTGAGGGGGCTGTGTGTGTGTGGTGGGGGGGCTTTGTGTGTGAGTGTGATATTGAGGGGGCTGTGTGTGTGTGTGTGTGTGTGTATGAGGCTGCTGTGTGTGTGTGTGTGTGTGTGTGTGTGTGTGAGAGTGGGCTGTGTGTGTGTATGAGGGGGCTTTGTGTGTGTGTGTGTGCGCGTGTATGAGGGGGCTGTGTGTGTGTGTGTATGACAGGGCTGTGTGTGTCTGAGGGGGCTGTATGTGTGAGTGTGTGTGTGTGTATGAGGGGTCTGTGTGTGAGTGTATGAGGGTGCTGTGTGTTTATGTGTGTGTGTGTATGAGGGGGCTGTGTGTTTATGTGTGTGTGTGTATGAGGGGTCTGTTTGTGTGTGTGTGTGTGTGTGTGTGTGTGTGTGTATGAGGGGGGCTGCATGTGTGTGTGTATGGGGGGGCTGCGTGTGCGTGCGTGCGTGTGCATGAGGGGGCAGTGTGTGTGTGCGTGTGTATGAGGTGGCTGTGTGTGTGTGCGCGCGTGTGTATGAGGGCGCTGTGTGTGTGTGTATGAGGGGGCTGTGTGTGTGTGTTTGTATGAGCGGGCTGTGTGTGTGAGGGGTCTGTGTGTGTGTATGAGGGAGCTGTGTGTGTGTGTGTGTGTGTGTGTGTGTGTGTGTGTGTGTGTGTGTGTGTGTATGAGGGGGCTGTGTGCGTGTGTGTGTGTGTATGAGGGGGCTGTGTGCGTGTATGTGTGTGTATGAGGGGGCTATGTGTGTGTGTGCGTGTGCATGAGGCGGGTGTGTGTGTGTGCGTGTGTGTGTGTGTGCATGAGGGGTGTGTGTGTGTGTTTATGTACATGAGGCGGCTGTGTGTGTGTGTGTGTATGAGGCGGCTTTGTGTGTGTGTGTGTGTGTGTATATGAGGGGGCTGTGTGTGTGTGTACGAGGGGGCTGTGTGTGTTTGTGTATGAGGGGGCTATGTGTGTGTGTGTGTGTGTGTGTGTGTGTGTGTGCGCGAGCATGAGGGGGGTGTGTGTGTATGAGGGGGCTGTGTGTGTGTATGAGGGAGCTGTGTGTGTGTGTATGACGGGGCTGTGTGTGTATGAGGGGTCTGTGTGTGTGTGTGTATGAGGGGGCTGTGTGTTTATGTGTGTGTGTGTATGAGGGGTCTGTTTGTGTGTGTGTGTGTGTGTGTGTGTGTGTGTGTGTGTGTGTGTGTGTGTGCGTATGAGGGGGGCTCCATGTGTGTGTGTATGGGGGGGCTGCGTGTGCGTGCGTGCGTGTGCATGAGGGGGCTGTGTGTGTGTGCGTGTGTATGAGGTGGCTGTGTGTGTGTGCGCGCATGTGTATGAGGGCGCTGTGTGTGTGTGTGTATGAGGGGTCTGTGTGTGTGTGGTGGGGGGGCTTTGTGTGTGTGTGTGAT
>NC_081360.1:51970923-52048423 GCF_030684315.1 Stegostoma tigrinum | reverse complement strand
GATATTGAGGGGGCTGTGTATCCTTGTGCGTGTGTGTGTATGATGGGGCTGTGCGTGTGTGTGTGTATATAAGTGGGCTGTGTGTGTGTGTGTGAGTGAGAGGGGGCTGTGTTTGTGTGTGTGTGTGTGGGGGGGCTGTGTGTCTTTGTGTGTGTGTATGAGGGGGCCGTTTGTGTGTGTATGAGGCTGCTGTGTGTGTGTGTGTATGAGGGGGCTTTGTGTGTGTGTGTGTGTGTCTGTGTGTTTGAGAGAGGGGGCTGTGTGTGCGTGTGTACGAGGTGGCTGTGTGTGTGTGCGCACGTGTGTATGAGTTCGCTCTGTGTGTATGAGGGGGCTGTGTGTGTGTGTCTATGAGGGGTGTATGTGTGTGTGCGCACGTGCGTATGAGGGGGCCGTGTGTGTGTGTGTGTGGGTGGTGGGGAGGGTGCAGAAGTGAGTGTGTGTGTGTGTGTGTGGGCGGGGTGGGGTGTGGGTGGTGGGGGAAGTGTGTGTGTGTGGTTTTTGTGGCTGGAGACGAGTCTAGCCTTCCTGCTCCTCTGATGCTGCCTTGCTTGCTGTGTTCATCCAGCTCTACACCTTGTTATTTAAGGTATCAGTCGAGTGGGATCCCCCGGGAATGACACAAGGATCACTGCTTTTCTTGTTACATGTCAGTAAATTGGATTTGAGTACAGTGAGTACGAATTTGAGATTTGCATGTATTGCAAATCTTGGCTCCGTGCAAAAGACTGATGTGATAACGAGCTTTAGAAAGCCTCCAGTTTGTGTCTTGCAATGTTCCTTTAAGAACAAAGTGGGCTGATGAATATGGTGGGTATGATCTAATTGCCATTACAGGAACATGGCTGTATGGTTAGTAGGACAGGGAACAGAATACTCATGGATAGTCAATGCTTAAGAAGGAAAAGGAAACAAAGCTGCTCTAATCACAAGGACTAGGATGAGTATTTAGTAAGGCAGGATCGCAGAACAGAAGAACACTGGAATTCTTTTGGGTGAAATTAAGAAACAGCAAGAGACAGCGCTACCAATTAACACTGGTAGTTTGAGCATCGTATTAATCAGGAAATAAGAGATGCTTGTATCATGGGCAACACAGTTGTCATGGGTGACTTCAATTTGCATATACACTGAGAAATACAAAGAGCAAGAAAGCTTTGGAGGAAGAGTTTCTAGGGTGTGTTCAGGCTGGTTTTCTAAAGCAGTATATTGAGGATCCAACTAGTGATCATGTTCTTTTCAATCCAGTATCACGTAGTGAATAAGGGCTAATTAACAAGCTTGTTGAAACAGAACATTAAGAAACATCTGACCAGAATATGATAGAATTAAGAGATAGTAAGAACTGTGGAAGCTGGAGTCAGAGATAACACAGTGTGGAGCTGGAGGAACACAGCAGGCCAGGCAGAATCAGAGGAGAAAGAAAGTGGCAATGTATACAACAATAAAGAAACCATTCCAAAAATAATCAAAAGTCAAAGAAGTCAACAAGTTCACGTTAAAATAAAGAGCTGCAGATCCTGGAACTCCGAAACAAAAGCAGAACTTACTGGAAAAACTAAGCAGGTCTTGCAGTAGTGGTGGTTAGAAAGTACAGTTAACAGTTTGGGTCTAATGACCCTTCTTCAGAACTAGTAGTAGCTAGGGAAATATGGTATATATGCTGAAGGCAGTGGGTAGATGTGGGTGGTGGGACAGGGATGGTAGTAGAGGAGACGGAGCCTAAAGGGAGAGAGAGACAATTAGGCAGACAAAGGGATGGATAATGGTAAGCCAGGGAGACAGAAACACCACTAACGGGACCTTAAGTAGCTGAAATGGGTTGGCTGTGCTACAAGCAACCCACGTGATGACAGGGGGCCTGAGATGTGGGTGTGAGTAAAGGATGTGGAAGAAGGTTTACAGGCTCCTATAATTATTGAACTCAATATTGAATCCATTAGGTTGTGGAGTTCTCGAGCAGAAAATGAAATGCTGTTCTTCCAACTTGCACTGAGCTACCATGGAGCAGTGCAGCAAGTCTGAGACAAAGATATTAGCCTGCGAGCACAGTAATGTGTTGAAGAGGCATGCAACCTGAAACTCAGGGTCATTTTTGTTTTGCAAAAGATTGCCCAGCTTACATTAGAACACATTGTGAGCAGTGAATACAGTGGACTAGGTTGAGTGAAGTGCAGGTAAATCGTTTAATTCAGGTGGAAGATGTGTTTGGGGCTTTGGATAGTGAGCAGAACGGCATGGGAAGATACCATGAGGGTGAGGGGAGGTGTTGGGAGTGAAGGAGGAGTAGAACAAGGTGACCCAGAGGGAATAGTTCCTTTGGAAGGCTGATAAGGGAGGGGAATATGTGTCTGCTGGTGGCATCCTGTTGGATGGTGGCTAATGATCCCATGGATTTGGGAACTGGTGGGATGGAAAGTGAGAATGAGGGGAAGCCTATTGTGAAGGGAATAGAAAGGATGAGGGCATAAATGGGTAAGACCCAGCTGAAGGCACTGTCAACCACAGTGGGTTGAAATCCTTGGTTGAGGAAAAAGGTGGATATTTCTGAGGCCCACTCTGGCATCAGAGCAAATATGATATAATCTCCCAGCTTCCAATATTTGAACTACATTCAATAGGAAGTCACCATCAGACATACATTCTCTCCCCGTCCCTTGTCAGACTTCTACAGTGACCATTCCCTCTGGGACACCCTGGTCCACTCCATCTCCATTCCCAACAACTTTCCACAGCCACACGGCACCTTCCCATGCAATTACAGAAAGTATATCACCTGCAAATTTACTTCCTCCCTCCTCAGTATTTGAAACAGACCTTCCAGGTGCAGCAGCAATTTCCCTGCAATTCAGTCAATCTCATCTACTGTATTTACTGCTCACAACATGGTCTCCCCTAATTGTGGAGATGAAACATTGACTGGGCAACCATTTTGCAGAACACCCATGTTGTGAATGCAAAAATGACCCTGATCTTCCTGTTGCCTGCCACTTCAACACACCGCCATGTTCCCTAGCCAATGTCTCTGTCTCAGGACTGCTGTAGTGTTCCAGCGAAGCTCAAGGCAAGTTGGAAGAGAAGCATCTGATTTTTCTGCTTGGGGCCCTGCAACCTGCAGGTCACAATATTAAGTTCAATAATTTTAGGGCCTGAACATCCTCTTCCATGTCTATTGTCCACCATCACGTTCCAGGTCCTATCATCATGCAGGCTGTTTGTTGCGCAGCCAACCCATTTTCACCTATTATGGCTTCCATTAGTAGTGTTTCTTTCTAAAGAACGGAATGATTTGTGGCTGCTGTAAATCTGGAACAAAAACAGAAGTTACTGGAAAGGTTTAGCAGGTCTGGCAGCATCTGTGAAGAAAAGTCAAAGTTAACATTTCAGTTCCAGTGAAGGGTCTTTTCTTGGACTAAATAAGTACCGTTTTTTTTTCAAATGAAGATTCCGGCTCTCCTTTGATTCCCCCCGCAGGATTTCTGGATAATGTGCCGATTTACAAATTGTGCTTGCCAACTCTAATAGAATCTAATCTAATAGATTTCAACCCACTGTGGTTGACAGTGCCTTTTGCATGAAGTTGCATTACTTTTACGATAGAGTCTAAATGTCCAAATCTTGTTTTAACAGTCTACAATCACTTTGCAGTGATGGGTGATTTGGTAGCCAGCAGTGTAAGAGTTAGAGGCAGTTTCTTCTCTTTCAAAATCTCTTCAAAAGTCTTCTGAGGAATACTTACCTAAACACAATGTGTGCTTCACTGTTTTGATGAAAATAAAACTTGCAGAGTGAAAAACACAAGTTGCTGGCTGTTTTTGTTTAAACAGGCCAGAGGCTGTCCTTTGTAGCCTGGAGGATTGGTCATTGTCAGTAGATGCAATGTGAAACAGCTTCAACTCTTTTATCATCTGCCATTTCAAAACTGTATGGTCAAAAGAGGCAGATGGATTAGCGCTATGAAAGTCATGTGACCAAGTATCCAAGTGTAGAAGCTGTTACTATCAAGACAAAAGGATTGCAAATGACTTATGGTCCTTCTCAGAGTTTGAGTGGAAAGTCATCTTTTTGTAGAATAGATGTAACCTGCAATTCAATTGTTTGAGAGCTTTCCTTAAAGAGAGAATTTGTCTCGTCAGTTATAATAGTTAACATTTCAGACCAATCATGAAGTACTTACGTGTTAACAATCTTGCTGATGTTGATTTCTGAGAAGTTTCTGGAAAGTTGTAGATAGAGCCAGTCACATGATTATAGCAGCCATCTTTGTTGTGTCAGCTGCTGTGTTTTTAAAACTATCATTTATATGTATTAAAGTAAGTTTTTACTTTGTTAGTACTTTCAAGTTACAAAATGAATAATTTCCATTTGTTTTCAATGTATTTCAGTGTATTTGCATGTGTTTTAAAACATTTTTCTACATCTAAGAGTTTGTGAAGCAAACGCTACCTTTCTGGTTTATCACAGTGTTGTTTTGGTCTTTGTACAGTCAGTTTTTCCCCTAGCTGCCTGTCCTCTGCATCAAAACCCATTTTAAACCTGAAGAAAAGCCAATTTATTTTATCTTTAGTAGTTGCTATGTGCTGTGACTTGGAATTAATAATGATCTGGATGTGCACATAGGAGGTATTATTGGTATGTTTGCAGAGGACACCAAAATTGGACGTGTACTGGACAGCGAAGAAGGTTACCTCAGAGTACAATGGGATCTTGACCAGATGGGCCAATGGACTGAGGAATGGCAGATGGGGATTAATTTAGAGAAGTGTGAGGTGCTGCAATTAGGAAAGGCAAATCAGGGCAGGACTCATACATTGAATGGTAAGGCCCTGGGAAGTGCTCTGAACAAAGAGACTTAGGAGTGCAAGTTCATAGTTCGTTGAAAGTGCAATTGCAGGTGGCTCGGATAGTGAAGGAGGCGTTTGGTATGCTTACCTTTATTGGTAGTTGCAGTGAGTACAGGAGTTGGGAGGTCATGTTACAACTACACAGGACATTGGTTAGGCTACTGTTGGAAAACTGCATGCAATTCTGGTCTCGCCGTTGTAGTGAGGATGTCATGAAATTTGAAAGAGTTCAGAAAAGATTTACAAGGATGTCACCAGGATTGGAAGGTTTGAGCTATAACGAGAGGCTGTATAGGCTGGCGCTATTTTCCCTGGAGCATCAGAGGCTGAAGGGTGACCGGATATGGTTTATAAAATCATGAGGGGCTTGGACAGGTTGAATAGACAAGGTCTTTTCCCCAGGGTGGGGGGGGGAAATCTAAAACTGGAGGACATTCATTTAAGGTGAAAAAAGAAAGGTTTTTAAAAAGAGCTAAAGGACAACGTTTTCACGCAGAGGGTGGTGCACGTATGGAACGAGCTGCCAGAGGAAATGGTGGAGTCAGGCACAATAATAATTGAAAAGGGTCTGGATGGGTATATGAATAGGAAGAGTTCAGAGGGACTTGGGCCAAATGCTGGAAAATGGGACTAGATTTATTTAGGATCTCTGGCCAATATGGATGAGTGGGACTGAAGGGTCTGTTTCTGTGCTGTACCTCTGTATGACTCTAAGTCAGAGATCTTTTGCAAGGGTGAACCAGTCCCCTATGCTTCCTGCAAACCACTGAAAGCATCTGGAGTAGGGAGACCAAGAAGCTACATTCTGACCAGCAAAACAAACAAAATAATCATTGCAGCAACCCTTTGAACAGGAACTACTGAACAGCTTTCTCAATCTCTTTCTTCATCGCAAGAGAGTGAGAGAGTGTGAGTGTGTGTTTGTGTGAATGTGTCTGTGTGCCTCTAGTTAAATGCTGACAGTTCATAATTGCTTATCTATAGCTATAATCTATTTCCTTGCAACAGACCATAATTTTTGCGTACAGAAATCTGGCCCACTCTGTTGGTCAATCTGGGTCTAAAAGAAAACTTTGGGAATTCTGCGAACTTTTAGAAGATCTTAACCTTTGAGTCAGAAATAGAATTAGAATTAGAATTAGGTTTTATTGACACGCGTACTCAAATACAGTGTGAAGGAATGCAGTGAAAAGGCTACAGAGTTGCCACTCCTGGTACCATCTTAGTTATAAAGTACTAGATAGAAAATCTTAGTTATAAAGTAGAAGTATAAGGAAATAAGTTAAAATTTTAACCTTACAGTCCTTCTTAAGTGCTTAACCATGTGCCTGGATCTGGGCTCCTCCAACCCAATGCAGAGGCCAACACGAGGAAGAAGCAATCTGCCAGCCTTGAGTCCCTTTGCCATGCCCCTGCCACACAACTGAGTCACCATTCTTTGGCAAAATAATAAAATGTGAGGCTGGATGAACACAGCAGGCCAAGCAGCATCTCAGGAGCACCATCTTGCCTCTACCTGAGTCCATGTTGGGCCAATCTCAGTGATACAGCCACTGCTGAAGCTGTCGGTTTCCACGCCAGGCGGTGGGCCCATAAGGTTAAAGGTAGGATAAAAAGCAGTGAAAGAAGGGAAAAAAACAGACACAGAGCAGGCAAGCTTCAGTCAGGAGCCTTTGTAATAACTTTAGAGTAACATGGCTTCATTTCCAGCCCACTACCCCAGTGAGGTGTACCATAACACCAGTATGACAGGCTGAACTCCTCTCACACATTTATGGGAAACTTCTACCAAATGACTGAAAACATCACAGAAATTTACAGGTTTCTATTTCGTATTTTCTGTCAATAGGTCTTTAATTTACTTCATTGAGAAATGTTAATAAAAGCATATTTAATTCCTAAATAGTGCCAAGGTGATTGCATTAATCATAATAAATTATAGGTACAATGTTTGAATCTCTCACCATGAATACAGCCATTCATCTTCTGGCCTGTCACACATGCCTGAATGGGAAAGACATTCAAAGAACAGGAAGGAGGCTTTGTGACCTTTTTACAATAGCAAAATGATTAATTACATTTTAGCATAGTTCCTTACGTAATAATTGTCTTTTAGTAATTACAGTATTTATCAGAATGTCATAAGATATTGTTAAAAGTTACAATTCCATTGCTGTAATCAGATAGGAAGAGACAAATAGAGGGCTAAATGTCAAGAAATTTGATCCCTGGTGAGGATCAGTTTGTTTCTGGTGTTTAGACATTAATCTGTAAATTGGTAGCACACTTCAATGCTTTTTACTAATTTTCACTGAATTTTATTATTTGATTTTTTTTTTCTTTCAGTGTGGTAAATGTTCCAATATGAGTCAGTTTGGGCAAAGATCTAAAATGATAACTCCTTTGCAAAATATTACTCGAGACCAATTGCACGATTGTGAATGCATTCT
The DNA here is from genome assembly GCF_030684315.1 of Stegostoma tigrinum. Lineage (NCBI taxonomy): Eukaryota > Metazoa > Chordata > Chondrichthyes > Orectolobiformes > Stegostomatidae > Stegostoma > Stegostoma tigrinum. The sequence goes on along the minus strand of NC_081360.1, from coordinate 52,041,129 downwards.
CTTTCTCCCATGCAGTTTCTTATTGTTATACAGTTAACCATATCCGCCTACGTTTTAAGTACCAGGTTCTGCTATAAACAACAACAGATGAAGTTACTGACTTCCATTTCCTCATAAGCAGTGAAAAACAGAGGACCCGGTTGTTCAGGGGCAGTCTCCCTACCTCCGGGCCATGCGGTCCGGGTTTAGGTCCTACCTGCTTTAGAGGTGCCTCATAAAATCTCTGAACAGGTTGATTAAAAATATCCACAAGTGGCGAAAAGATCTGTAAGTTAGGGAAAATTTGCTACTTGAAGAATCATAAGAAATTCAATCATCTTTGAGAGGAATATCTATTAGTGCACGTATCTCTGTAACCTCTTCAAGAGCTTCAATATAATACTGCTTTCACTTTCTGCATCATTGAGCATTGGTTATGGGAACAAGTCATGAAATTTAGCCAACAATGACTGGGGAGAAAAATTATGTTGTAAATCATACAGACACTTCCGTTTGCACACCCCCTCACTACCCCCCCCTCCAGTTGTGATGATAAATTTTAGCTCTGAGTAATTTTAGTAGATTATAACCTTGTACAGGATATCCAAGAAATATGTTATACAGAATGTCAGATGAACGCACTCTATGAAGTCATTCTTTAATGTACTTGTTACAATCATCACTTCTTACTTCGACACTTAAGGTTAAAAAACTTCTACTTTCATCTAACTGGAATTTCTGGTGCTCTAAGTATTAGACAATTTCTGACCATTTTATTTACAACTTGGATGACTATTTCAGGTCAATTTTATGAAATTCGTCTATAAATGATTTGAAAATTTTCAGCATAGATTAGTTGATTATTTCTAGACTTTGCTTATTATAATTGTTACGACTCCATTTGATGGCAATACTAGTCAAGTCAGATCCCAGAGTGATACCTTGTTCATCGTTTAGCTGAAGTCACATTGCTTCTTGGGAATGCTATTTTTTGCTCACTGTTTGAAATTACTTCCGGACTAGCTTACGAAAACAAGTCAGAGCTTTGCAAAACTGAAAAGCAAATTAAATTTTTCTTTCACATTGGAACATAATTACACAAATATAAATAATACTTATGAGCTTTCATCATGGCTTCCAACTGGAAAATAAATTAAAAGGTATCCTTGATGGCATTTTCATTCACTATGATTATTTACTTTTGTCACTATATCTACTCTATTACTACAGATTTTACTCAGACGAAAAGGAAACATTAAATACAATAAATCACAATGTTAGTTTACCTCCATTTTTGTACTATATCAAGCATCCAATATGATTTCCTATGACTTCCTGATACATTAATGATTTTTAATTTATATCGTTAGAAATTCATATAAATAACAATCCCTATGTAATTGTTGAATATGTAGACTTCAAAATATTGTAAAGTCAACACCAAATTCAAAGTCTCTTTATCCACTGCCAAATGTTTCCACTGGCACAAATTGTCTTCAGATGAAAAATAATTGGTTGTTTGTTCAGTTCCCATCTCATGGTCCTGTAATAAAATTGTAACGACACCAATGTTGCTGATATCAACAGTTAGTTGAAATGGCTTGGCATAATTCAGTGCTATTAGGACTAATGTGGTAGAAAGGAAAGATAAAGCAACCAAAGGCAATCTGCCATTCCATTGTCTTTTCATGTTTATTGCCCTTCTTCAACAAAATTGTCAAGGGAGCCACCACTGTGGTGAAAATTGGAAATGAACACCACTCGAGCCAATATATCATACAATTTCTCATTTTATTTGAGGCACAGGAAACTCCAGCATGGTCCTTCTTTTGCTTCCCTGGGTGTGCTACTTGACCTTGTTCCACAATATGGCCCAAATAAGTTACTACTTCTTTTGCAAGTTCAATATTGACCAAGTTGTTGGCCAAACTGGTTCTTTGCAACTGATCAAACAATTCGTTCAAGTGTTGTAAATGTTCCTGCCAGGTTTGCCACCAAATTGTCAATACATACATGATCAGTTGCATAATCTGTCAGTTACTTTATTGGTCAATTGTGGAAAGGTTACTGGTGCATTTTTCATTATAAGGAATGTAACAATACCTTGAATAAGTACATTAGTGGTTAAAAATCCTGACTTTTTCTTTTTTGGTTATATCAATGGTCAATGGAACTTGACAATTTTCCTTTAATCAGTCAACTTTTGTAATATTCAAGTAACATTCACACCATATAAATGCCATGCAACGACCATCTCCAATGAGAGACAATCTAACTATGCCCATTAACATGTAGTGAAATTACAATCACTGAATTCTCCACTATCAACATTCTCCAAAAATTCAACTGGACTTGCTTTATAAATAAAAACCGAAAGAACTGTGGATGCTGTAAATCAGGAACAAAAGCAAAGTTGCTGAAGAAGTTCAGCAGGTCTGGCAGCATCTGTGAAGAAAACATCAGCGTTAAAATTTTGGGTTCAGCGACCCTTCCTCAGAACTGCTTTGTTCTTGTTTTTTATAAATACAATGGTGACAAATCGCAGGTCAGAGGCTAGCAATATTTCAGCAAGTGACTTGCCCCCTAACTCCTCAAAGCCTGTTCACCATCTACAAAGCACAAGTCAGGAATGTGACAGAATATTCCTTTCTTTCCTGGATGGGTGCAGCTTCAAGTACACTCAAGAGGCTTAACACCATCCAGGATAAAACAGATTGCTTGATTGGCACCACATCTGCTCCTTCCACCTCTGATGCTTAGTAGCAGCAGTGTGTGCTACCTACAAAGTGCAGTTCATAAATTCACCAAAGATCGTAAAACAACACCTTCCAAATCCACAACCACTACTATCTACAAGGACACCAGATATAAGGGAACCACCACCTGCAAGTTCCTCTCCAAGCCACTCACCATCCTGACTTAGAAATATAATCACTGCTCCATCAGTGTTGCTGGGTCAAAATCATGGAATTCCCTCCCTAACAGCATTGTGTGCCTACCTACGGCACACTGACTGCAGCAGTTCAAGAAAGCAGCTTATCATCACCTTCTCAGGAGCAACTAGGGACAGGCAATAAATGCTGGCCAGCCAGGGACACCCATATCCTGCAAGTGAATATAACCAAAAAAACCTTTGCTTGTTCAACCCTCTGAATACAATTCCTCAATCATGGAATGAATATGAATCCACCTTTGTCACTGCAACTGACTTTGGTTGTGCATGGATTATCACATTGTGATCCATCTGGTCAAAGCGAACCATAATAGGTTAGCTCCAGCTACTGTGAATTTGTTCATCAATTATATTCCCTTACTTGAGCTAAATTTTCTGGGTTGAGTCAGCAAAGGTGTTGCTCTGTGCATTACATCCCTTACATTAACACAATATATTGACAAATCATTTTCCCTGGCCGATATACACAAATCACCTTGTGTCTTCAATGGCCTTCATAAGCTACTTGAGTAGTTTCTGGAACAGATTACATATAACTTGTTAAGTACCTCTGCATTAACCAAACTAATTACTGGATGGTCAACTACTGAATTTTCAAATTCTGATTCTTTCACGAATCACTGTGATATCTTTATCTCACTCCTTACTTCATTAATCACAGTAAGTACACTTCTGGCCTCAGCATGCTCTCTGTCATAACATTGCTTTAACATATTAACATGGCATATTTGCTGATATTTTCCTCCTACCCAGAACACTCGCTGCATAATTCACTTCATTGGGTTTTGTGTTTAATTTGATAATGCCCAGTGATCCTCATTTTAATGTATCCCCCGAGAAAGGTAGAAAGACTAACACCTTGTCCTATGAGAAAAGCTCCTCGCTTGAGTCTTTTCATCTTCTCTAATTTTCATTACTTGTTGAGAACTTTTTGAATGGATTTTGGCTAGTGTTTTTTTTAAATCAGACATTCAACATATACATCAGAATGCAATCTCTGATCTTTGGTTTATAAGCTCCTCTTAATCATGTCCATATATCAGTTCAACAGGACTAAATCCTGTGGTCTCACTAGGGGCTTCCATAATGGTAAGCAGTAACAAAGGAATCCCTTTATCCCAATCTTTAGGACATTCCTAATAATAAAATGTCAATCATGGGCTTTAAAGTTTGATGCCATCTTTCTAATGGCTCTTGAGATTGTGGACTATAAGCTAAAAATGTAAAATGCATTATTCCCAAACTGTTAATTAATTCTTTGGATGTTGATGACAAAATTTGACAAATGATCTGCTTGTATTTCTTTGGGTAATTCATATCTTGTAAAATATTGAACTAACGCCTTCACTACTATTTTTGTCTTAATTTTCTCCAAAGGCACTGCTTCAGGATATCTTTTTGAAATATCCATTATGGTTAAAAGATTGGAATATCTTCTTCCCACTGCAATGGCACTGCAACTTGGTCATGTTGATGTCATTGATATATACCAAAAGCAGGATGCCTAGCCATAAACCAGAAAGACTGGAACTAAATCAAGAATATTCACTGTTAATTTCTGAATCAGTATTTTCGGGGTTGGGGGGGTGTGGATGGGGTAGTTCTTTGATTTGTGCCCAACATCTTCAGTGTGTTTCTTGAATTTCACAGCACACTGCATCTATTCACCCACCCAAGACTGCCTGTGAGTAGAAGTGGCAGAGATAGTAGGAACTGCAGATGCTAGAGAATCTGAGATAACAAGCTGTAGAGCTGGATGAACACAGCAGGCCAAGCATCATCAGAGGAGCAGGAAAGCTGAAGTTTCAGGCCTAGACCCTTCTTTCACTTCCATTGGTTACTCCATGAGAGTGCTAATTAACAATCTGACCCAAACAATAAACCCTGCTCCGTTGCTCAGTTCCTTTCATGAACAGTGGTTTCTGCTCTGCCATTCTGCAATTCCCACCGTTTCAGCCTGCTCCAACCCATGCCTGCTATGGATTGGTCACAGAACTTGACCAATTGCAAAATCTTCATTCGAGAATAGACTAAATCAATGGCTGAAAATGTCAAATGGTTGAGATTTTTAAATCTGGAAATGTCCTGCCAATTTCAGTACAGAAAAGAGAAGTAAGTGGAATTCTAATATCATGATTAATTTTAAACTTTCAATTCACATTCTGATCCTAGCATTAAAAATAGTTTTATTCATGAGGCTGCTGCTCCATTGCTTTGTAGTGACACAGCCCTGCCACAAGCACACGTGTGGTGCTCCACCTGGTGATGATATTGCCTTAAATATGAAGTGAGAGTCATCATAGTCCCCGAGGAGCACAGGCTGCTTTCTCATTACTAGCAAATGACTGGTGGTGAGTTTAAACTGAAGGCCAAACACCTTATTGTAAGAGCTGAGGCTGAGAGGACAGGGTCTTCATGGGTGACCTTATCTGGTACAGCAATTGAATCTGTAGTCACCATCACTCTGCTTCACAAACCTATAAACAGAACTAACTGATCCCCATTATCAGTGTCTTTTAAATAACATAATAAAGTAATTAGTTTGGTTCAATTTCTGAGTGCGCTGCTTGATGCACCACTTTCAACTCAGAACCCATCTGTTATGTTTCTTTCAAAGAAAGGCTAAACATGTTTGACTTATTCACTTTACTCTCCTTTTTTACTTAAGTTTTTAAAATGGTGTCAGACAACTGAATTTCTGCATCATCTCCCTTTTGCATAAACTCCCCCTCTTCCTGTCTAATAGTTTGGGCCTGACATCTCGCCACAGCTAAGGAACAATCCAGAATGCTGTTTTTGTGAAACTTCAGCCTGGTCATTTTCACTGACTGTTCCAATACCCTCAGTGAAGCTAATATTTTAGAACTAGCTGGGCAATCTCTGAAGATAAAATCAATTCTGTCTGTAGGGCTTTGTTGCAAAATTTCAAATATGACTTTTCCATTTACTAAATAACTTTTCAATCCAATTTACTGTAATGGCACAGGTTTGTAGTCTCTGCTTATACCTGCAATTAATATTTTTCCTTTATTAACCCGTCTGAAAGATAAACTGTATCATCAGCCAGCATCAGAGCTAAGTTGCAATAGTGCTTCTGGGTACCTTTATTAATTTGCCCCTTCAATGAGAAGAATAAGGTTGTAACTCTTGCTTTGAAATAATAAATTCAGAATCTCCAGTATTCCAATATTTTTGGTAGTAGTCGAGGAAGAATTTTCTTTATTGCCCTGAGGCAACCTCCTCCCTCTTAAAAGATTCTGAGGGAACACATCCACAGTGTACCACTGCCAAGGTTTTAATACCCCTTTCCTTTCCTAATGCAAACTTCTCTAAAGATTCCTTTGACATTCCTCCCTCAGCAATAGGTCTCCCATTTAACTTCCAGCAATTAATTTACATATATCGGGTATTATCACAGTGGAAGCATTTTATTTTAAGTATCCCTTACAGGTTCCAGTCCTTTTCCTTTATTATTTTAGTATCCTTGTTTGTTCCCTAAAACTAATACCATTTCCATCTCCAGATTTCCTATTCTTCCAATTTCCTTGTTGATTCCCACTTAACCATTTCACCTTACTCAACTATCTGTTGAGATATCTTAGGAATCCACTAGAACTGTTACTTCTTGGATCTTTGATATTTCAGACTAATCTAAATAAGACATTCAGGGTCACTGGAATATTTCAGAATTCTTCTATAATCATGATTTCTTTCAAATTCTCATTTTTTGTTCTAACTTCAAAGATCAAAACCACTGATTCTACAGTATTTCTTCTTTTCTTGCAAATTCCACAAATATCTGAATAAGTTTCTTCCTTATTGTCCAAATTTTTAATTGATAAGCTTCAGGAACAATCTCACAAGCATTGAGTGTTGTTCTTTTAACAGTTTCATAGTTTGAAGACTATCCTGCAGACAGACTGGTGTACATGTACATAGCTGAACTTACCACAGCACTTCATAAGCTTGTGTTTCTTCAGAGGCATGATGTAAATAAGTTGCAGTCATCATTCTAATAGATTTTCTTATTCACTTGAGCTAATTAAAATTCAAATGATTTGATGTAAAGTGCCAATTCTCTATGCAACTATATGGGTGCATGGTGAAGCCGCTCAATGGCCTTTTAAAGCCACCTCCCCCATCAACACTGTACTTTGCCAAGGTGTTTATGCCACCATTTTATTCCAGTCAACTTATAAAGAATTTCAGTTTAAATTTTCCTTGTCAAATAATTTCTGAATTTCTTATGTAATTTAGCTTGCTTACTGCGGATCTGTTGGGTCATTATTAAAGCATCTTTATTAAAGATTCACTGTTGGTTTCGTGGTTAGGATTTGGTGGTTTTGCCACCATGGCCGAGGTTCGATTTCCGGTCATGGAATAGAAGTTGTGTTGTATCGGGCAGCATGGTGGCACAGTCGTTAGCACTGCTGCCTTACAGCACGAGGGGCCCGTGTTGATTCCACCCTCAGGTCACTATCTGTGCGGAGATTGCACATTCTCCCCGTGTCTGCATGGGTTTCCTCCAGTTTCTGGTGCTACAGTTTCCTCCCACACTCCAAAGGTGTGCAGGGTAGGTGGCTTGGCCGTACCAAATTGCCCGTAGCGTGCAGGGATGTGTAGATTAGGTGGGTTATAGGGGGATGGGTCTAGGTAGAATGCTCTATGGGTCACTGTAGACTTGTTGGGCCAAAGGGCCTATTCCCACATTGTAGGGGCTCTATGATCATCAGAACATGTGTCAATGGTATTTAATACAAATTGAATAAAGTTATTTTAAAGTCAAGGGGGGAAAAATGATACTCTGATGTTAATTTTACAGCAAGGCACCTGTGTCCTATTTGGGGGAGGATGAGGTGAGAAGATCACATTGGCAAAATGGGTAGTGCCCCTGCCTCTGGAACACAAGCTCAGGAATGGAGTTCTGCCCCAGCACTTGATGGCCATAGAAGGTGCATTCATAACATGGTCAAAAAGCTTAATTATCAATCTGCAAATCCTTCAATGTGCCTATCACTGGCAGTAGGACTTGAAGTGGGATTTTCTCCCGGTGCTGGATGTAGGGTGTTGTCCCTCAACCTCTGGTTTCTAGATGTTCCAGGAAAGAAAAAGCCACGGAAACATAAAAAAGCATGTACTTTGTCTGTGTTATACACGATCGGGCATAGGAAGCTGTAAGTCTATGCTTTGTTCGTGGGGTATGAAGGACAAGTTCCAGAACTAGGCCCGCTGAACCTAACTGCCTGCTCTTTGAATGAAATCTATGGATGCAAATCTTCTCCACTCTAAGCAACTGCATCTCAGGATAGTTACTTGGAGGATGGGAAATTTTAATCCATTGACTTAGCTACTGATAATTGGGTTACTGACCGGCAAGTTTTCACAATGAGCTTGTTCAGAGCAATGCAAAAACCAGCAATTTTTTGTCCTGATCAGGAATGGCTTTCTACTAGCTGGTGTTTGAGTAACTGTTTCAAATTTTCTCAGTCACAGCAATTCACTGGAGTAAACATAATTTTGCTTTACTGCTTATGCCCGCATCATACAGGTAACTAGTTCCCAAACCTAATGCTAATAAAATGTGAGGCTGGATGAACACAGCAGGCCAAGCAGCATCTCAGGAGCACAAAAGCTGATGTTTCGGGCCTAGACCCTTCATCAGAGAGGGGGATGGGGAGAGGGAACTGGAATAAGTAGGGAGAGAGGGGGAGGCGGACTGAAGATGGAGAGTAAAGAAGATAGGTGGAGAGAGTGTAGGTGGGGAGGTAGGGAGGGGATAGGTCGGTCCAGGGAAGACGGACAGGTCAAGGAGGTGGGATGAGGTTAGTAGGTAGCTGGGGGTGCGGCTTGGGGTGGGAGGAAGGGATGGGTGAGAGGAAGAATCGGTTAGGGAGGCAGAGACAGGTTGGACTGGTTTTGGGATGCAGTGGGTGGGGGGGAAGAGCTGGGCTGGTTGTGTGGTGCAGTGGGGGGAGGGGATGAACTGGGCTGGTTTAGGGATGCAGTAGGGGAAGGGCTCCCCTTCCTTGACCTGTCATCCCACCTCCTTGACCTGTCTGTCTTCCCTGGACTGACCTATCCCCTCCTACCTCCCACCTACACTCTCTCCACCTATCTTCTTTACTCTCCATCTTCGGTCCGCCTCCCCCTCTCTCCCTATTTATTCCAGTTCCCTCTCCCCATCCCCCTCTCTGATGAAGGGTCTAGGCCCGAAACGTCAGCTTTTGTGCTCCTGAGATGCTGCTTGGCCTGCTGTGTTCATCCAGCCTCACATTTTATTATCTTGGAATTCTCCAGCATCTGCAGTTCCCATTATCTCCCAAACCTAATGCTACTTGGTTCTCCTGCAGTGCTTGTTATAACAAGGGTAAGAGTTTGGCACAACATCATGGGCTGAAGTGCCTGTACTATGCTGTACTGTTCCATGCTAAAAATGTCATTACATTTTTGGAATAATTTTTATACTCTCAGATTAACTAGAAAAGTCTATGGATGCGTTACACTGCACTCAAAAATAGTAATGTCTGGTACTTCAAGTAGAAAAATGGCCTCGGTGTGTGTTTTTGTGCTTTGAAAGGAGAGGGAGGGCATGATTTTAGGTTTATAGACTACTGGGAGGTGTGAATAAAATTGATTGTAAAGCTGTTGTTTTAAAGAGCTCGTGTTCTTCTAACCAGCTGATACAAATTCAAAATTAACAAACCTCAGCAAAAATTTTACAATGACTTCTTTCCACCCCTTTTTATTCACAGTGCTTGAAGTGAAACAAATCCAAAGTATAAACAGTTCATGTTATATTTATTCAAGTCTTTTTTTTGCAATTAGTTAGAAAAATATCTGGCTGAAAATTTTTGAAAGACGTGAAGACTCCAGACAAAAATGACCAAATGCTGTGAGGAAAATGATTGCTCCCTTGCTGATGGAACCATAAAAATGGAATAAAGCTGGTCAGGGTTGAATAACTTAAATTGTAATGTTAGATTGGTGGTCCAGCACTACATCAATATTACCTGATAGGTCAGTGTGAGTGCCTCACCAAGTTTCTATCTTGGAAATCCATTTATTGTTGAACATGTAAATTGTACCTGGTCAGTGGCAGGAGAATTTTTTCTGTCTCAAAATATTTTTGCAAATGTCTTGAGACGGTGAATAATGGAAAGAAATCTACAATTTCCTCAGTCTCTGATTTTAATATTAAAGTGGTTTAGCAGGAAAGTTTCATGTATCTAAGACAAATAATTTGTTCACAAATAAGCAAGTTGCTGTTCATTCCTGGAACACGGGCCTGACCTGTACAGCCATCATAGATTGCCCATCCCGAATTGTGCTTGAGTGGATAATGCTGAGACTGAATCTGCAGCAATCTTGAACTGTTACAATCAATGTAATTTGATAAATCCACAGTGCTGTCAGGAGGGCCAATCTAGGACCTTGAACCAGTGATAGTGAAAGAATGGCAATATGGCTTCAGGGCGGGACTGATGTATAAGGAGAGATTGACTAGGTAGGGATTGTTATCACTGGAATTCAGATGAATGGGTTTTGAGGTTGGATTTCATAGAGACTTATAAAATCCTGACAGGACCAAACAAGATAGATGCAGGGAGTTTGTTCCTGATGGTGGGTGTGTCCAGAACCGAGGGTCACAAACCGAGGATTTGGGATGGACGCTTTATGGCAGAGATGGGAAGACATTTCTTTACCCAAAGAGTGGTGAAACTTTAGAATGCATTACCACAGGAAGTAGTTGATTCAAGAGGCGACTAGGTATAGTACTTGGTGCAAGTGGGATCAAAGGTTATGGGGAGAAAGTAGGATTAGTCCACTGAGGTAGACGATCAGCCATGATCGTGATGAATGGTGGAGCAGGCTTAAAGGGCTGAATGGCCTCCTCCTGCTCCTATCTTCTGTGTTTCTATGTCAGAGTTGTATGGCTTGGAGACGTTGCAGATGGAGGTGTTCCTATGAGTCCACTATCCTTGCCCTGTATTACTTCACTGGGTAGCATGTTGAAGATTCAACTCAATCTTTCCTGGAGTTATTGCTAAAGTTGAAGTAGTAGAATTGCCCTAACTTGCCTGTATTTTAGACTTGGGTTGATAGCAAGGATCAGATTTCTGTAATTAGCAAAAATCACTTTACTGCAAATAAATAAACTCTAGCTGCACATAGACGATTATGAATTATTTGGTATGTAATTCACTAAAACAGTAACCCCTTTTATCACCTTCCCTCTTACAGACATACACAGGAAAAATAAATGGCTGTTATGAACAGAGGGAAACATAGGGAAGGAGGTTCAGTGTTCTTGTTTACAGGTGCGGAGGTGCTAGTGTTGGACTGGGGTGGACAAAGTCAAAAATCACATGACACTGGTTTAAGTCCAACAGGTTTATTTGAAAACACAAACTTTTGAAGTGTAGCCCCTTTGTGAGGCTGTGCTCCAAAAGCTTATGATTTCAAATAAACCTGTTGGATTATATCCTTTTCAGACTTGCTGAGATGATGATTGTGCTGATTAGAACACTGCTTCTCAGTCTTCTCCCAATACTTTCACTTGCTTCTGGGAGTTCAAGTTGACTGGTTCACTCTTATTAACGTCTTTGGCTTGCAAATTTTAATTAATAACTTACAGCAACTGAAGGAAAGAAATAAATGTTTTCTTCAGGCTTCATTGTATTTTGTTGCAGAAAACAGAAGCAGTTCCTGAACTTGAGGAAGTCTAATGGCTATCTTGGTCACAACTCCAAGCTGTTGAACTACCTAGGAACCAAGCATGCAATTGTTGGTCGGCAGAATGTCTTTGTCATCAAAAACTAGTTACCAGCTCACAGACCAATCAGCTATTTGATGCTGCCCGAACCTACATTTGCACGCAGGCCTTGGCGCCAGCTTGTCTGCAAACCATCTATTACTTCTTAAATAAGCAGCTGTGTAAACAATACCCACGATGGCTGCTATGTTATTTGCTTTCAAAAATGCAACAATCTACGGCCAATTCTTGGTTTTGAAATGTTTATTTCTACTCCAGTCCACAATCAAAGAATACAGAACAATTTTAAAGACCTTTTGCAGTCCTTCTAGAGAGTAGAGGTCAAGGGGTTGCATGGCACTGTCAAAAAGAACCCATGGCAACTTGCTGCAATACCCCTCGTACAGGGCTACCTTCATTCTTTTTAATAAAATCATGGTTGCCTTCCAGCACCCAACATCAAAGAGCAGGTTATCGGCAAGGAAATGCCATTTGATAGGTGTATTAATGACAGTTTCCAACACTTCTTTGAATGAGAAAAGACTTATGGGGCATTCATTGACTGGATTAAATTGGTCCTACTTTTTGTGGACATGAAATACCTGGTAAATTTCCACTTTTTGGATAAATGTCAATTCGTCACTGAGCTGGAATGAAGTCTTCATTGACCATAAAATGCTATGGAAGGGCATGAAATTGTGCAACAATATACGAAACAAACCTGCCATGCTTTTCTAGTTGAATTAACTAACTATTTTCATTAAATATGTTGATTCATCAAATGCAGATAATGGGAAAAGTTATCAGGCAGAAGGTGACAATCCATATCTATGCAAAGTTAGCAACCTGGAACTAACAAGTTCTATAAATAAAATTGTGTCACTGAGATGGAATGATTTTTGTAATAATTTAAGAGGAGAATGTGAATGAGGCACCTTAGTTTATAAATTCAAAACCACTCTGAGGCAAGAGGAAGAAATGCATCTTTTTATTATCATCTAAATAACTGTGGGAAAGGAGGAGCATTTCCAGGAAGGAGAAAATGCAAATAAGGTATTGCAGTTTAATTAAGTACTGAAGATCCAGTCTAAGAAGAACATGCACTCTATCAACTTTATAATGCATGCAGTTGAAAATAACAGGGAAAAGGAGAGAATAATAGCTGAATTCCTTTCGTCTTCTGAGTAAATTATTATAAGATCTCTAGCTTTGTTACCAGTAACTTGGACTAGGATGAGGTTGTACTTTAGTTTATGCCATGTCCTTTCATGAACAAAATGTGTTGAGAAATACTTGAAAGAGGGTTAAGTGGTTTTTTTGATTATAGTATCATTAGGTTCTAAGTAGTCCTTCTGTGACCTGTAATTGTTTTAGCAGTTCATCTCAAGAAGGAAAGAGTAAATGGAAAGCCAATTGCAATGGAGTTGAATTTAAAACTGTGTTTTATTTCCTGGTTAGCAGTTCAGAACATTCTGAAAATTTGTGCAAAGAGAAAAGCAAGGAAAAACCTTCAAGAATGGACCAGTCTTCTGTTTTGGCCATGTTTGAATAGATGCTGGTGTTGAAATATGTCTCTGAGATTGTAGCAGAGACTGTGGTTCTGTGTGTTCTACAATTAGAAAGATCAGAACATAGGAGGCGGGCAGACTGAGAGGCCGTGGATTGGATAATGACCATTGCTGCTGTATAGTCCTGCCACACCATACTTCAACAAGCAAGAATAGTATAATGAAAAGTTTTCTTAAAATAAAAGTCACTTTTTTAAAAATTGGCCAGTGTACTAAGAAGCGTTTCTCTGCTCAATTCCTCCAAAATAGTGCCACGTGACCTGTTCTATCCATTGAGGGCAGACAAAGTCTTGCAGCAGCTCTGAGAATGCTGCACTCCCTCAGTATTGCACTGGAATATCAAACAAGTTTGAGTCTCTCTGGCATATGACCCAAAATCTTTTAACTTGGTGTGACAGCTTCTATTGCTTTTGTAGTAAATAGATATACACACCCATGGCTCAACATTTGTAATGAAGTAAGGCTGTACATTTTATATTTAGATTGGCAACATTGTTGGATGTGTATTACATATGGCAGATTAGATTTAAACAATTAAATTGAGATGTTAGAATAATTTCCACTTGTATAACACCCAGCAATAACCTCCAGACGTTCCAAAGTATTTCGCAACTAAAATCTAAGAGAAAAGACTAGACAACTGGAACACACCAAGGTCCCTCACATAGCACTGAAGTTAAGAGAAGATCTGTTTGTGGTTAATGGTGTTGAATGAGGGATAAATATTAGGTGGAACGCCATAGAAAAATCTGTTCTCGTAATGTACAATTTATAGCCATCCTTCACCTATACTTCAAAATAATTGATAATTATTTAACTGTATTAAAAGATGATGAGGTACAGGATTTATGACAAGAAATTGGAACAATTACATGTCAGACTAGATAGCTCATCTGAAACAGTCAAGTATTTCAACTACAGTTTGACATTCTAAATGTTGACATTTAGAGAACTGTTTTCTATTGCTAATCAAAATGTTACATACCTTTGTTCTGAGTTCAGCAGTATTGCTGCCAAAACTCTCATCTATGCCTTTGAAACCTCCAGATGAGCCTATTCAATTCCTTTGACTAATTTGATACTATCCAGGACAGTTTTCAATCCTAGGATCTCCATGTATTTGAAATTGTCCAAAATATTGCTGATGGAAGACTGACCGGCATCAACTCCTATTCACCCTTTGGGCTTTTGCCCTACAACTGGGGCTTAGTATAAAATCCCACCCTTGTGTTCGTAGAAACATAGAAGTTAGGAACAGGAGGAGGCCATATGGCCCTTCAAGCCTGCTTCGCCATTCTTCACGATCGCAGTTGATCATCCAACCCAACAGCCCAATCTTGCTTTCTCCCCGTAACCTTTGATCCCATTCGCTCCAGGTGCTATATCTAGTTGCCTTTTGAATACATTCAATGTTTTGGCATCAACTGTTTCCTGTGGTAATGAGTTCCACAGGCTCTCCACTCTTTGGGTGAAGAAATGTCTCCTTATCTCCGGCCCAAATGGTCTATCATGACTCCTCATACTGTGACCCTTGGTCCTGGACACACTCACCATTGGGAACATCCTCCCTGCATCTATCCTGTCCTGTCCTGTTAGAATTTTATAAGTCTGGCAAAATGCTCTGTAAAATCACCATGCATGACAATCATCTAAGAACACAGTTTTCTCCAACCCTGGCTTCCCCTGCAGCTCCATTCCTTTCATCTCTCACCAGCTGCTGCACCTCCAGCCACCTCAGTATAAGGTCTATGTGGCTTCTCTTAAACCCCTTCTCACACTCACCCCTTCTTATAAGAGACCCTGAAAGCCACCCTCTTAACAAAACTTGTAATTATTCCTTCCTATTATCTCTTAATTCTTTTGCATTTAGTGATATTGTGAAGAACATTGGGATGTATTATATATTAAATTGCTGTATAAATAAAACACATTGTTAATGTCTAAATAGTACCAATGGATTTCTCTCTGAGGGCAGATGGGACTTTGGTTTAACATTTCATTCAAAAGGCAGACACTGACGGTTGAAGAGCTCTATCAGAATTGCACTTAAGGGTCAAGAAGGCTGCAGTGTTCCTATTTCCTGATAGAAATCGTATTCCCCATTTTTAGACATCAGCAGGTCATAGATCATAAGCCCATGCAATTTCAATTAGAGGCCCATATTGTGTTAATTTTCCACTGCTGATTTATTTGAGTTGCTGTTGCTTGTAGTGCATGTTGGAGAAGTGAAGTGCTTGCAAGGCTAGTATGTGTTTTAGCTAGCCTCCTGTTGTTAAAGATAGTCTGTCCTTTTCAAAAGGATGCTGCGGAACTAAATGTTGCCAAAATGTCATTTTGGCAGCCTGATGGGGAAGACAGACATTAGCCCAGGATGCATGCTCCAAGATTTACAGGTGCTACCCTGGAGGCACTAGACCCAGGACTAGGAAACAGATGGTGTCTGTGAAAGGCCAGGATTCTCTCAAGCCAGGCTCTCTAAATGGAGCCGAGTTAACGGCATGGCAGTTTCACTTCGCGAATCTTGCTCTGAGAGCCATTGAGAAGAGTGACAGGGCCAGAAGAAGTTTTAATAACCATAGGCATAGGGTCAAAGTAAGCGATGCATCTTCACTACAACTCATACACATACTGAACTTGTGCCCAACATTCAAATATCCTGTTTTATCCTCACCCACCTTTTGCTGCCTCTGCAAAGAAGTGCAACTATAAGCCCAGCGCACACAACCACTTTTCTTGAAGGATTGGATTTTGCAGGTAATGGGAGGGAAATCTGAAAGATGGTGGAGGATGGAGCATCATGGTGCCATCTCCTGACTGTGTTTGAGGAGATGGTGCTGAGAATCATGAGTCTAGAGATAGTCATAGCAGAGCTTCTGGTGTCATTGAGACTTTAGGACGATAGCGGATTATTTCTTTTTTCTTCTCCTTCCTTGCTTGTCATCAGCTTGAGGTATGAAATGGACGTTGCAGATGGTGTACACTCTGGGACGCTTACTTGCCTTCCCCACTGCAGCACTCGTGTTCTGGTTTGTATGTTTTTACATTCCTGGAAACCGCTGGCCAATCAGGAAGAAGGTGAAGGGCTTCCCTACACTAGTGTTGAGGATGTCCTGGCAAGTTCAACCTCCCACTCAGAAGCAAGCACCCTAGAGTGCAGCATCAAGTCACCCTGTGCATTTGATGAGTCATCAGACTCCAGTAGGCTACAGCCAGATAAGGAGAACAGGATAGCTCATGTTCCAGCTCCCCAGAGGGCAAGATTACTGACCAGTTCTGCAGGGAACTTGGATGAGGACGTCAGTGGGGCAGGCTGCAGGAGTGGGCTAGTGAGCAAACATAACCAGATGTTTGATGCTTTGACAGGCTTGCTAGACAGTCTGCCATCACTGTCAAGGAGGAGTGCAGCTTTAGCATGGCACAGAATATAACGTGATGCTTTAGTTCCCTTCTTTCCATGTGGAAGTGATGGTCAGTCTCAGAGCAGCACTTCCAGATCCACCCATGATGTAGTTTCTGCTGCTATTGTTCTGCTACATTTCCACATGGGCAGAACCCCACAGAGTCTCAGAACCTCAGTGTAACATGGCTATTGGATTTATGATTGCTGCAATACAGGCACACACAGTTGTCATTCATGGCTGTGAGATTACAGTGCTCAAAGTTCTTCCAGCAGGTTATCAAGCTTGTTGAGATGTCATCCTGGGGAAGTGACAGTGGGTCCATTTACACACAAACCTTTCTGAGGATGGCTGTCTTCTTGCTCTGACCATCACTACAGTGAGACAGTGCAAAATCAAGTGACATGCATGGCATGACCTTCTGTACGCTGGTCTCATCAGCATATCATGTAGCCAGACTTAACCCCTTATCCTACAATGTCACAGAAAATAGAAACCGAGTTTTCTCTATAACACCCTCTCTAGTTGCACTCCAGAAAAACTCCACCCTGCCTCCTGCTGTTTTCATGCTGCCTTTTAGACTGTAAGCACCAATTCGAAACACACAGCACCATACTTTCACAAACTCAAGCCAAAAACGTGACCCCATAACTTGTTATTTCATCCTTTTTAAAAGCATTGGTGCCAGGTCATTCTTGCAGTTCAGTTCCTGATAATTTAATAAAAACAAAATGCTGCAGAGACTGAGCAGGCCTGGCCACTTCTGTGGGGAGAGAAACCAAGTTGACATTTCAATTCCAGTGATAATGGGAACTGCAGATGCTGGAGAATCCAAGATAACAAAGTGTGGAGCTGGATGAACACAGCAGGCCAAGCAGCATCTCAGGAGCACAAAAGCTGACGTTTCGGGCCTAGACCTCTCTGATGAAGGGTCTAGGCCCGAAACGCCAGCTTTTGTGCTCCTGAGATGCTGCTTGGCCTGCTGTGTTCATCCAGCTCCACACTTTGTTATCTCTGACATTTCAAGTCCAGTGATTCTCCTATTCTGAACTCTTGATCGTTAAGTTACAGACAAAGGTGTTGAATGGATCTGTGTGGTCCAAATTTGGAAAATGACAATTACATCAGTAGGTTAAGCTCCATAGTAGTTCAGTTTCTGGGGAACTCAGATGATGCCCACTTGAATGTCCTTATGAAGAAGTGGAACTGCAAATACAGATTTCAGTTTCTCTATTTTTCTTAGCTCAATGGCAAAAAGACCTTCATGTAAGATAAACATTTTCTACAACAGCTTTGTGGTGCATTCCAAAGCTAAAGACACAACATTAGAAATAAAGTAGTTACTTATCAGACTATATTTTGGGTACAGAATGATGAATGAACAAAGAATAAAAAACTTCTGTCTCCCACATTGAGTTATTTGGTAAATGCTTAACCGCATTAAAATAATTTGTTACAGATGACAACAAAAAATCAACAGTTGTATCAATCAGGATAGTTACCGTGAAGAAAGGGATTTGGATTATTCAAATAACTTTAAAACATTAAGCGAACCTTGTTTTTCTAATGCTGATGGAAGGCAATCAGCAGTAGTTGTTGTAATTTTTATTGTAATCCTCACTTCAACCTGCTTAATTTATTATGACACAGGTCAGTAACCAAATGTAGTAATTAATTTGAAAGGAAATAAGCAGTATGCATTTTGGCAGTTTAAATTTATGACTTCGGAGTTCGAACATTTGTTTGAGTGCAGAAGCGTTCACTGTAATTTGAGAAGATATTTATCCAGGAGAGTTGTCACTATTGACAGAGTTTATATTTATTGGCCTTCTCAATTTGCCCTCATCAGAAAGGACACTAATCTAAAATGATGAGCTGAATTTTCCCATCAGTCTATAAACAGACTGAGAGACGAAGGGCTGTTAATTTGGAAGGGGAGGGAGCCACCATTAGGGGAGTCTGACATCCTCCTGTCACTGTGGTATATTAACAGGCAGCCAACTGAAAGAATGAATTGCCCAATTAATGGTTGTCTCCTCTGCCCCTGACCGGCGCCAGGAGAGCTAGCTTTGTGTAGAGTTTACCATGGGAATATTGACAGCCTCCCAGCAAGGGGTTCCTGGTTTGAGAGGTTTGAACTTCCCCTTGATGGGTGCTCTATGAACCACTGAAGGGATCCTCCTGGAGTAATGGCTGCTTCCCACGCCCAAGGTGGTGTTGAACTCTCTCTCTTATCACCTTCCCACAATCACATCCTGCCTGCCTGACCGCAGCTTCCTCAAGAAACTCACCTCTCTGATGAAGGGTCTAGGCCCGAAACGTCAGCTTTTGTGCTCCTGAGATGCTGTTTGGCCTGCTGTGTTCATCCAGCTCCACACTTTGTTGTCTTTGAGGGCACATTGGCAGCCTCAGCAGTGACTTGCTGATTGACTGCAATGACAAATACAGTCTCAGGGTGCCAGCAGCACACCCACGGAACTTTCTACTTCATGTGGCTGAACATATTCTCCTCTTAAAAATTAAACTGGATAACTCAGTTTCTCTCTCCAGATATCCTGCAAAACCAGTTGAGTGTTTCTAATACTCTTTTTATTTCAGATTTCACCATGATCACAGTATTTCACTGTTTTGCTGGCTAATAAAAGACTGCTACTGTACAAGTAGTAATTCTGTTCATCTTGCAGCAGTGCCCAATATTGCAGCTAATTTTGATTTCAGGATCAATAGGCCTATAACTGCATGTATCAGATTGTTTCCAATTCACTATCATTAGGCATTCTACTCTGTCCCCCCACCAAATGCAACTGATACTGACTACTTTGCTGTTGTAAACTGTGGTCCCGTTTTCTTTTCCTCTCAAGTTGTAGTACCTACTGTTTCACTCAAGTCTCTGCATAACATTTCTGGAACTCCACAGATGCAATCGGTTAACACAGAACATAGAACAGTGAAGCACAGTGCAGGCCCTTCAGCCCACGATGTTGTGCTGACCTATTATTCTATTAAGATCAATCTACCCTGTATACCCTACATTTTACTGTCCTCCATGTGCCTATACAAGAATCGCTTAAAAGTCTCTAAAGTATCTGACTCCACGTGCCAGCAGAGCAGTCCAGGACAGGTACAGCTTTTTATCAAAGTCAACATTGACGTCATAAACGATAAATAAGGAATGATAATTTAAACCTAAATTATCATTTCTCAGCTTTCTCAACCTGTTTGCAGACTTTGACATGCACCTCCAATTCCCCATCCACCATATCCAGCAAAATAGATTGGTACTGATCTGTTTCATTTCCTTTTCCAATTAGTTTTTTTTTAAAACTTTCATGTTCATACAAAAATAAATGGGAATCTTTGATTTCTGCTTTTGTGCTTGGCCTTCAGCACCTTCACCACTAGCTTCTGTTCCTCATTAAGGAATGTATGCTTAATTCTGTCATATACATACTTAGTGCACTTGGAGGCACCATAAGCTCGACTGGTGAGCTTTTTGGTCTCTGACATTCTCATTAGGACTTTGAGTCCAACAGCCTAAAATACTACGGTCTTCCAGGACAGTTGTCACATGCAGACTTTGATACTTTGCCAACTTTTTTGGTGTACAGGAACATGATGTGGTTCCCAGATGTGCAAGACAATCTTTCCTTTCCAAGACAACTTACGGTGGTATATCAGGCATTGAACCATCTTCTTGACCCGCACTCAGTTTTATCTGAAATCACAGCCAGAGCAATGGCTTCTTTTTTGTTCGTACAACACTACTTCTGACGTCTCCCAAGGACCTACCCTTAACCGTTCATAATCTATCTAAAAATTACCCCTTGATGATATTGTCTGAAAACAGTGTTTCGCTGGTACACTGATGCCTAGATTTGCAATATCACCACCATCTCTTGAACCTTCCATCATCTCTAATTTTTGAGACTCTTTATCCAGTATCCAGTACCAGATAAGCTTAAACTTTTGTCGACAATTTAAAAATCGTCATGTTTTCAAAACTCTGTGTCTTACACTTTCCCTGTCTCTGTAATCTCTTCTAGCCTCACAACCCTTTGATGTTTACATTCCTCTACATAGAGAAAGGACTGACCATTACACTGTAGTACAGGAAACCATTCAAGTGGGGGGAAGCAAGAAAAAAGTGGTGGGGGTTTCTACAATCAGGGGTACAGACTGCATCCTTTTGTAAGCAGGAGAGTCCTGCATGGCATGTTGCCTGTCTGGTGCCAAGGTAAGGGACATAGCAAACCAGCTTCGAAGGATTTGGGAAGGGGAGGATCAAGTTGCTGGGTTCCATGTCGGAACCATAAACATAGGCAACAGTAGGCAAAATGTCCTGTTTGGGGAATATCAGGAATTGGGATTTTTTAAAAACACAGGACCTAATTGGTAACAATACTTGGGTTGCTGTCCAAGCCACTTGCAAAGTAGCTAGCATTAAGAAAATTGGGAATAAAACATGTGGGCAAAGGAGTGGTGTGAGAAAATGGGGTCCCATTTCATTGGACACATGTCAGCATTGGGTCAGGAAGGAATTGTAACATTTGGACAGCCTTATCCTGAACCAATCTGGGACCAGAATCCTAGCGGCTAGGCTAAATAGGGTGGTGACAAAATATCTTAAACTAGTTGAAGAGGAAGATGACGCAAGACACTATTAAGGTTTCCAAAGCAAGTAATAGGTCAGAGAGTATGGAAAGGGTCAAGAATCTAACTTCAGGCACAGCAAATGATAAGGAACAACTATGCGAAGGGGGGTAAGCAATACAGGATTAAGGGTGTTGTGCAGCAAACTGCTTTTAACTGGAGCCTTCTGAACTGGCTCTATTGATAATTTTGTTGGTTTATTATGTATCTCATATGGTGAAGTTTACTGAATTATTCTGGTTCAGTTCTGGTTTCTTAAATTATTACTTTAATGTGAATATACTCATTCAATTGAATGGCCACATGACATATTGACAATTGATTCAATTTCTCCTCAAATATTGCGATCTACCATGAAGTCCAAGCGGTCAGTTGAGGGTATGAGTGAGGAGACTCTCTGCCAGTAAGTTTTTTATTTTCAAATTAATGTTGAATTATTATTTAAGTGATTTATGCTGTAAATAATGTTTAAGTGATGTGTATCACCCCTTCATTACATTTCTATTACTTAATTTGTTTTTACATTAATTATGTGGACCTCTTGATCAACTGAAATATTTGATTAACCACCACACACCTGGTCCCTCAGTGCCAGTTAATAAAACATTTTCTGTATTTAAATGTGTGCAGAATGTGAGCAAGGTAGATAAGCTTGTCATGCAGATTGTAATTGGCAAATATGAGGTTATGAGTATCACTGAGACGTGCTGCAAGGGGATCAAGGTTGGGAACCAAATACCCAAGGATACAAGTCCTATCGAAAGGACAGGGAGATGGGCAGAGGGGGCAGGGTTGCTTTGTTACTGAGAGAGGAAAATAAATTGAGAGCATTAAGCTAATATAGGTGTAGAGTCTACGTGGATAGAGTTGGCAAAATGGAAAAAGGAAAAAAAAGACTCTTATGTACAGGCCTCCCAGCAGTAGTCAGGATGTGGGGAAGAAAATAAATTGAGATAAGCACAATTACCATAAACAAGGTGGATTTCAATATGCAGTTGGACTGGGAAAATCAGGTTGGTAGTGGATCCCAAGAACACAAACTCATGGAAGATCCACACAGTGGTTTTTCAGAACAGCTTGTGGTAGAGCCATGAAGGAGCTGACGATTCTGGATTTGATCTGTAATAAGGCAAACTTGATTAAGGAGCTTAAGGTAAAGGAACCGCTCAGGGCCAGTGGCCATACTATGATAGAATTCACCCAAAGTTTGAAAGGGAGAAGATAGAATCAGAGATGTAACAGCATTACAATGGAGTAAAGTTAATTACAAAGACATGAAGTGCTGATTGAAGAAGGTGGTGCAACAGTGGCAAGAGTTTTGAGGTGGTAATCCAGGAGGCACAGAGGGAATTCATCCCAAAGAAGAAGAAATATACCAAGGAGCGGACAAGGCAAGCACGGCTGATGAGGGAAGTCAGGCACAGTGTAAAAGTCAACAGGTCCAGGTTCAAGTCCCACCTGCTCCAGGTGTGTGTTAGAACAACTCTGAATAAGCTGATTAAAAAATAGCTAAAAGCAAAAGAATAAGCAAACAATATGGCAAAGATTAGTGGAAAGTCTTTAAATGAAATGAGGGTGAGCTAATTAGTAATATAAAAGAAGATTGCAAGAGTTTCTTTTCGCTATCTATAAGGAAAGAGAGAAGCAAGAACGGATATTGGACTGCTGGAAAATGAGGCAGCAGAAGTAATAATGAAGAACAAAGAATGGTGGAGGAACTGAATAGGTACCTTGTGTTAGATTTCACAGTGGAAGGCACCAGAAGCATACCAGAACTTGAAGACAGTCAGGGAACATAAGTGAGTATAGTGGCCATCACTAAAGAGAAGGTGCTAGGGAAGCTGAAAGGACTTAAGGCAGACAGATCCCCGGACCAAACAAACTCCACCTGAGAGCTCTGACAGAGGTAGCTGAGGACAGTGTAGAGGCATTGGTGGTGATCTTTCAGGAATAACTGGAGTTGGTGAAGGTGCCAGACGAATGGAAATTGTCTGAGGTAAAGCCCCTGTTTAAGAGGTGGGGGGAGACTGAAGACAGGAAGTTATAAGCCGGTTAGCCTGAACTGATTGGTGAGATTTTAGAGTCCATTATTGAGGATGAGATTGTGGAATACATGGAAGTGCGCAGTAAATTGGGCTGAGTCAGCACAGTTTCATCAGAGATAACGGGAACTGCAGATGCTGGAGAATTCCAAGATAATAAAATGTGAGGCTGGATGAACACAGCAGGCCAAGCAGCATCTCAGGAGCACAAAAGCTGACGTTTCGGGCCTAGACC
Organism: Stegostoma tigrinum; assembly: GCF_030684315.1. Classification (NCBI taxonomy): domain Eukaryota; kingdom Metazoa; phylum Chordata; class Chondrichthyes; order Orectolobiformes; family Stegostomatidae; genus Stegostoma; species Stegostoma tigrinum. Next base: position 52,017,552 of record NC_081360.1, on the reverse strand, counting down.
CTTCATCAGAGAGGGGGATGGGGAGAGGGAACTGGAATAAATAGGAAGAGAGGGGGAGGCGGACCGAAGATGGAGAGTAAAGAAGATAGGTGGAGAGGAGAGTATAGGTGGGGAGGTAGGGAGGGGATAGGTCAGTCCAGGGAAGACGGACAGGTCAAGGAGGTGGGATGAGGTTAGTAGGTAGATGGAGCTGCGGCTTGGGGTGGGAGGAAGGGATGGGTGAGAGGAAGAACCGGTTAGGGAGGCAGAGACAGGTTGGACTGGTTTTGGGATGCAGTGGGTGGTGGGGAAGAGCTGGGCTGGTTATGTGGTGCAGTGGGGGGAGGGGACGAACTGGGCTGGTTTAGGGATGCAGCTGGGGAAGGGGGGATTTTGAAACTGGTGAAGTCCACATTGATACCATTAGGCTGCAGGGTTCCCAGGCGGAATATGAGTTGCTGTTCCTGCAACCTTCGGGTGGCATCATTGTGGCAGTGCAGGAGGCCCATGATGGACATGTCATCTAAAGAATGGGAGGAGGAGTGGAAATGGTTTGCGACTGGGAGGTGCAGTTGTTTGTTGCGAACTGAGCGCAGGTGTTCTGCAAAGCGGTCTCCAAGCCTCCGCTTGGTTTCCCCAATGTAGAGGAAGCCACACCGGGTACAGTGGATGCAGTATACCACATTGGCAGATGTGCAGGTGAACCTCTGCTTAATGTGGAATTCCACATTAAGCAGAGGTTCACCTGCACATCTGCCAATGTGGTGTACTGCATCCACTGTACCCGGTGTGGCTTCCTCTACATTGGGAAACCAAGCGGAGGCTTGGAGACCGCTTTGCAGAACACCTGCGCTCAGTTCGCAACAAACAACTGCACCTCCCAGTCGCAAACCATTTCCACTCCTCCTCCCATTCTTTAGATGACATGTCCATCATGGGCCTCCTGCACTGCCACAATGATGCCACCCGAAGGTTGCAGGAACAGCAACTCATATTCCGCCTGGGAACCCTGCAGCCTAATGGTATCAATGTGGACCTCACCAGTTTCAAAATCTCCCCTTCCCCAACTGCATCCCTAAACCAGCCCAGTTCGTCCCCTCCCCCCACTGCACCACACAACCAGCCCAGCTCTTCCCCCCCACCCACTGCATCCCAAAACCAGTCCAACCTGTCTCTGCCTCCCTAACCAGTTCTTCCTCTCACCCATCCCTTCCTCCCACCCCAAGCCGCACCCCCATCTACCTACTAACCTCATCCCACCTCCTTGACCTGTCCGTCTTCCCTGGACTGACCTATCCCCTCCCTACCTCCCCACTTATACTCTCCTCTCCACCTATCTTCTTTTCTCTCCATCTTTGGTCCGCCTCCCCCTCTCTCCCTATTTATTCCAGTTCCCTTCCCCATCCCCCTCTCTGATGAAGGGTCCAGGCCCGAAACGTCAGCTTTTGTGCTCCTGAGATGCTGCTTGGCCTGCTGTGTTGATCCAGCCTCACATTTTATTATCACAGTTTCATCAGAGGGAGGTTATGCCTGACAAATCAGTTACAATTCATTGAGGATGTAACAAGGAAGTTAGATAAGGGAGAGTCAGTGGAGGTGATCTAGTTGGTTTCCCAGAAGGGCTTTGACAAGATGCTGCTCAGAAAGCTGCTAAATAAGACAAGAGCATGTGTTGTTAGAGGCAAGGTACTGGCATGGATAGAGGACTGGCTGACTGACAACAGACAAAGTGGGGATGAGGGGGTATTTGTTAGGATGATAGTTGGTGACTAGTGGAGTTCCGCAGGGGTCAGTGTGGGGCAACAAATTCATGTTATACATTAATGATCTGGATGAAGGAATTGAGGGCAGTGTTGCTATGTTTGTAGATGATCCAAAGGTAGGTGAAGGGACTGGTACTGTTGAGGAAGTGGGAGGCTGTAGAAAGACTTAGAGAGGCTAGGCAAGTGAGCAAAGAAATGGCAGACAGAATACTATGTGGGTAAATATGAGATTATGCACATTGATTGGAAGACTTGAGAAATAGACTATTTTCTAAATGGGGAAGGGTTTAGGAAACCTGAAGCACAAAGCATTTAAGGAGTCCTAGATCAAGATTTTAAGCTTAACATGAGGTTCAATTGTCAGTTAGGGAGGCACATGCAAATGTTAGCGTTCATTTCAAGAAGGTTAGAATACAAAGGCAGGAACGTACTGCTGAGGCTGTATAAGATTCTTGCCAGACCACATTTGGATTATTGTGAGGAGTTTGGGCCCCATATCTAAGGAAGGATATGCTGGCATCGGAGGAGGTCTATAGGAGCTTTACAAGCATGATCACTGGAATTAAGGGCTTGTCATACAAAGAGCAGGGTCTAGACACAAAACGTCAGCTTTCCTGCTCCTCTGATGCTGCTTGGCCTGCTGTGTTCATCCAGCTTCACATCATGTTATCTCAGATATCTCCAGCATCAGCAGTTCCCACTATCTCTGTTAAAAATGGGACATTCTTGTTTATTTTTGTGATTCTACTGAGCCATTATTTAAAATGCTTCAGAACTGTATATGGAACAACATTCTTCCATTAAGAATTTGAGAGTTTTGGTACGATAAAATGATTGCCTGCTAAAGCCTGTACAAATTGAGCCTAAGAATTATTTCCATTACAAGGGCACATACCTATTTTAGTAAGATATTTGAATTTAATTTCAGCTGCTGGTTCCTGATAATCAATGTCACGGCAGAATTTGGAACTGATCCAATGAAATATGTAACCTTGGAACTAAACAATATAGTTCCCAACCCTAGTAATTTTGTGCTACAGCAGAAGTCATATGCCATGATATGCAAATTTTGTTTATTTCTGGTGTTCTCAACAAATGAATTACCATAATTAAAAATGTTCTTTAATCGATTTATTTTGGATTCTGCTTTTCACTGTTTTAAAAGCCATGAAAATACTTACAATTTATGTCCAAAACCAGTTAAAATTTACACAGCATTCTTAATGTAGCCAGATGCCCTGAAGTGTATTACTTAACAAGATAGAAGGGTGTGTCACATCAGAAAGAATTAGGGCAGGTAATGAATTGATTGGGTAAATATAGGTAGGTTTTAAGGAGTGTCTTAATGGTTGAACAAAGAACAAAAAATTACAGCACAGGAACAGGCCCTTCGGCCCTCCAAGCCTGCACCGATCCAGATCCTCTATCTAAACCCGTCGCCTATTTTCCAAGGATCTGTGCCCCTTTGCTCCCTGCCCATTCATGTATTTGTCTAGATACGTCTTAAATGATGCTATCGTGCCCGCCTCTACCACCTCCGCTGGCAACGCGTTCCAGGCACCCACGAACCTCTGCGTAAAGAACTTTCCACGCATATCTCCCTTAGACTTTTCCCCTCTCACCTTGAAATCATGCCGTCTAGTAATCGAGTCCCCCACTCTTGGGAAAAAGCTTCTTGCTATCCACCCTGCCTATACCCCTCATGGTTTTGTAGATCTCAATCAGGCCCCCCTCAATCTCCATCTTTCTAATATAAATAATCCCAATCTACTCAACCTCTCTTCATAGCTAATGCCCTCCATATCAGGCAACATCCTGGTGAACTTCCTCCGCACCCTCTCCAAAGCATCCACATCCTTTTGGTAATGTGGCCACCAGAACTATACGTAGTATTCCAAATGTGGTCAAACCAACATCCTATATAACTGTAACATGACCTGCCAACTCTTGGACTCAATACCCCGTCTGATGAATGAAAGCATGCCATATACCTTCTTGACCTCTCTATCAACCTCCGTTGCCACCTTCAGGGTACAATGGACCTGAATACTCAGATCTGTCTGTGCATCAATTTTCCCCAGGGCTTTTCCATATTCCGTATGGTTCATTCTTGAATTGGAGCTTCCAAAATGCATCACCTCGCATTTGCCTGGATTGAACTCCATCTGCCATTTCTCCGCCCAACTCTCCAGTCTATCTATATTCTGCTTTAATCTCTGACAGTCCCTTTCACTACCTGCTACTCCACCAATCTTAGTGTCATCTGCAAACCTGCTAATCAGACCATCTATACCTTCCTCCACATCATTTATGTATGTCACAAACAACAGTGGTCCCAACATGGATCCCTGTGGAACATCACTGGTCATAGTTCTCCATTTTGATAAACTCCCTTCCACCAAAACTCTCTGTTCCTTGTTTCCCAGCCAGTTCTCTATCCATCTAGCTAGTACACCCTAGACCCCATGTGACTTCACTTTCTCCATCAGCCTATCATGGGGAACCTTATCAAATACCTTTCTGAAGCCCATGTATAAATCAGTTAACGTTTCAGGTCTGGTGACCCAGAGAATAACCTGGAGTTTTGATTAATGTTCTGAGGACATCGGTTTGATTCCAAATGTAGCAGGTAGTGAAGTCTGAATTCAAATTAAATCTGGCTAATGATGACCATGTCATCATTATAATAATTGACCACTGTCAATTTTCTCATAAACACACGTCTGCTTCACTGATAACAAAGTGTGAAGCTGGATGAACACAGCAGGCCAAGCAGCATCTCAGGAGCACAAAAGCTGATGTTTCAGGCCTAGACCCTTCATCAGAGAGGGGGATGGGGACAGGATTCTGAAATAAGTAGGGTGAGAGGGGGAGGCGGACCGAAGATGGATAGAGAACAACATAGGTGGAGAGGAGAGGATAGGTGGGGAGGTGGGGAGGAGATAGGTCAGTCTGGGGAGGACGGACAGGTCAAGGAGGCGGAATGAGGTCAGTAGGTGGGAAATGGAGGTGCGGCCTGAGGTGGGAGGAACAGGTTAGGGAGGATGGGACAAGCTGCGCTGGTTTTGTGATGCAGTGGGGGGAGGGGTCAAGCTGGGCTGGTTTTGGGATGCAGTAGGGGTAGGGGACGAGCTGGGCTGGTTTTGGGATGTAGTGGGGGGACGGGACGAACTGGGCTGGTTTTGGGATGCAGTGGGGGAAGGGGAGATTTTGAAGTTTGTGAAGTCCACATTGATACCATTAGGCTGCAGGTTTCCCAAGCGGAATATGAGTTGCTGTTCCTGCAACCTGCAGGTGGCATCATTATGGCACTGCAGGAGGCCCAGGATGGACATGTCGTCTGAGGAATGGGAGGGGGAGGTAAAATGGTTTGCGACTGGGAGGTGTAGTTGTTTATTGCGAACTGAGCGGAGGTGTTCTGCTTCACTGATGTTCTTTTATGGAAGGAATTCTGCCATCCTTGCCAAGTTAAGCATACATATGATTCCAGGCCCATATATTCTTAACTAGCCCAAGGGCAATTAGGGATGGGCAATAAATGCTGGCAGAATAGGGATGTCCACATTCCAGGAACACTTTTTTTAAAAACAAGGAGAATTCCAGCTCACCGGAGAGTAGAATATGCAAGAGTGCATTCAAATAGTTGACTAGAGGCAACAATGGAATGACTGACAAGAGACAGATCAGGTAGGGGCAGAGTTGGGTGACATTACAGAAGTGGAAATCAGTATAGTGATGGCACAGATATAGAATATCCTTTACCTTCACATGTATTCAACATAAAATACAGTGAGATGTGTGTAATAAAGTTTGGAAGCTCATCTCTGGATCCAACATGACAGCAGGGTTGCAAATTGTCTGAATCTAGATAAAACTGTCTTGGCAAAGAGAGAATTAGACATTGCAGATTAAGAGCAGTTTGTCTCTGTTTGCAGGACCAAAGACTTCCCGAGTTTTACTTGAAGGAAATCTATGATCGCCCAATACTGGTTATTGGAAAAGCAGTTTGACTTGAAGACTTGATGAATCATGAGTAGTGAAGGTGATGTCAAGTTGGGTGTCATTGGCAAACATCTGAAAATTAACTGTCTTTGGCTAGCATTGCCAAGTGTGAGCACATGGTGAAAAATAGGAAAGGGTGCAGTTAGGTGCTGGGGGAAACTTGAGATAAGACTCTGCGAATTAGAAGAAAAGTTAGTGCAATTGACATTGTGGTTATGATTAGCTAGAAAAAGCTAGACCCAGGCAGTGCAGTCCCAGCTAGCTGTAATTTTGCAGTAAGATGGATGCATAAAGAATGACTTCTCCAACATCATTGAACAATTTGGTGATATCTTTTCCATTTGCCTATCAATAAAATCTCTCATTCCACATTGCAAATGAAATTTGTGTCCTCTCTGTACAATTGAAATAACAGTTTTTGTTGGGTTAGGTTCATTCTATGCAATTTCTTGAATACCTGTGATCTGCTGTGGACCAGTAGGTGGAGCCCATGTTATGGATTTTATATCTGAGATGGCCGTTACACTTCATGTAAGTACAGAAAATAAAGCTGCTCTTAGACTAATGCTGTTACTTTTCACTCATAGCAGCAGTTATTGCTTTAGTTCACAATTTTCATTGTAAATATTAATAGAATATGTAAATATACGATATGGAAAAACATTTAATTCACATTCTCATTTTTAGCAAGCTGAGCTCCAATGTTTTATAGAGGAGCATTACGTCCTGGATATGTAGACCTGACAGTCCACATTTTAAAAGGCGCACATTCAGGGAGTCAATGCATAAGTTTATTTAATATCTCTTAGTTGTCAACTGTAAACCACTGGTGGTCAGATTTTATCAGCACTTGAAACTATTTATGATATAATCCTTAATGAAGTTCATTTATGTAATTTATGTACAGAAACAACTTGTAATTACATGGACTTTTAATGTAATAGGATGTCCCAAGGCTGTGATGGGAATGTTGCAATATAAGATGGGACAATATTCACATGGATAGTATTAGGGCAGGTAACTGAAAGCTTAGTTAAAGAGGTAGGTTTAATAAGATCCTTAAAGGACAAAGAGAGGGAGGGAGGATATTCCATTCCAGAGGTTAGGATCTAAACAACTGAAAACACAGCCAGCAGTGGAACCATTAATTTTGGGAATACCTGAGCCTTAATTAGAGGAATGCAGCTAACTCAGTGTGTTGCAGGACTGTGTATAAATGATCTAGATCTTGGTGTGCAGGGGATAATTTCAAAATTTGTGGGCAGTATGAAACTTTGAATCATTGTACGGAGAACGGTTTAGAACATCTAAAAGACATTGACAATTTTGTGGAGTGGAATGATGGTTGGGAGATGAAGTTCAATGTGGAGGAATATAATGGACAGACAATACAAACTAGGGATTACAATTTTAAAGGGTGTGCAGGAACAGAAGGATCTAGATGTATGTATACACATATCATTTTGTTACAGCGCAGAAAGCACAAAAGGTGGAAAGAGCAGTTAATAAAGCAAACCATATCCTGGTCTCTAAAATGGACATACAGTGCTCAAGCCAGGAGTCAATGCTGATACACTTGTATAAGACACCTAATCAACTTCAGCTTCACTACTGTCTACAGTTCTGGACTCCTTACCAGAATAAGAATGCAAATGCATTGGAAAGAGTGCGGAACAGACATATAACAATGATTTCAGGAATGAGAAAAGTCTGCTATGAGGATAGTACTAATCCATAACGCTCATTTGGACAGCAGATCATGATGAGTTGAATGGCCTCCTGCACTGTCACACTTTTGTGATTGAAATGAATGGAATCTGCACCGTCCCAAATCCATTTCCATGTTCTAACAAAAGCCTAAATGGAAAGACAGTTGGAACAGCTTGATATAGTATCAGAGATAATGGGAACTGCAGATGCTGGAGGATCCAAGACAACAAAATGTGAGGCTGGATGAACACAGCAGGCCAAGCAGCATCTCAGGAGCACAAAAGCTGACGTTTCGGGCCTAGACCCTTCATCAGAGAGGGGGATGGGGTGAGGGTTCTGGAATAAATAGAGAGAGAGGGGGAGGCGGACCGAAGATGGAGAGAAAAGAAGATAGGTGGAGAGAGTATAGGTGGGGAGGTGGGGAGGTAGGGAGGGGATAGGTCAGTCCAGGGAAGCGAGCTTGAAACTGCTCGCTTCCCTGGACTGACCTATCCCCTCCCTACCTCCCCACGTATACTCTCTCCACCTATCTTCTTTTCTCTCCATCTTCGGTCCGCCTCCCCCTCTCTCCCTATTTATTCCAGAACCCTCACCCCATCCCCCTCTCTGATGAAGGGTCTAGGCCCGAAACGTCAGCTTTTGTGCTCCTGAGATGCTGCTTGGCCTGCTGTGTTCATCCAGCCTCACATTTTGTTGTCTTGGAACAGCTTGATTTTCGTTTTGAAACGTATTGAAGTCAGGCATCATTTTCTATAAGGATGTCCATGCCAAGAGTAAGGAATATTCAATCATTTTTTTGGGGAAGAAGAATTAGTTTATATAAAACAAATTTACACAAACATCAGGCTGTAACTAGAAACATGCTTCATATATTTGGGCAGTAAATTAGAACTGGATTTCAAAAGAGATTTTACTAGTCAGCAGAAATAAGCCACACAAGATCATGATAATAGGATCCTTCTCGCCACCTTTTTGTTTTTAAAATGTACTCAGAATGTAACGATATTGTCACAACACCTACTTGCTTTGCTCTTCATGTGTGAACTTGGTTAGAAATAGATCTTGGTTGATAGCACAAAGCTAGTGATTTTGATCTTCTGTTATATGCATGCCCCAAGTGTTGTTCTATTGGTCCAATGTAAATGTGGTTTGTTTGGCAGTAATCTTTGGATTCTACGTAGAAGCTGATTACTTGGATATTTTCATCTTTTATTAGAAAATTGGTCCAAGATGAAAATCTGTGATACTTGCAAGGTTTTGTTTGAAGCATTGTGGAGATTTTGAAGTCTTTCTATTTTGCAAATCACCAATATACGACACTTTTGGTTTCAAAATATTTAATTTATTGCACGTCCGTATTGTTTTGGTGGACTCACATTTCTTGTTACAATATCAGCTTTTATCAGTTTAAACGTCTAGCTTCAGACCTGCGTACCTTCCCATGAATTGAAATGTGCATCGAAAGTGCTCAGATATGGAGATTTAATTGATCTTTCCCAGAAATGTGGCAGGATTGGTTATTAGGGAGAATGTACTGTTAACTTATTGATTGATTCTTGTAAATGGAGCAATTGAGAACCCTATTATCTATAATAAGCTTCTTATAAAGTCACACAGCTACCCAGGAGAAGCCTGGTACACTCCTATGATCTGCATTAAAAAGCATTTCTGCCATATTGTTACATGACTCAATTCCAAAGAAGCTTAAGACTTGTGACATGGAGAAAAATAAATTACCAGCTGAATTTAGATTTTTGAGAGTTTATTTTTCATTTGAAATCTGCGTTTTCTGTACTTGTATTTCCAAACCCTGAAAATTATTTTTGATTTTTGTCTATAGTAAGAAATGCAAATTTCTTCTGATTATTGATTGCACCAATATTACATTTTGTAACTTGAGCATCACCTAACTGTTATGTTTGTACAGAAATTATTAAACCAATCACAGTAGGATCCTTCTCCCTACCTTTTGCCTTTAATATACTCAATGCAATGGTATTGCCACAACACCTTATTGCTCTGCTCTTCATGTACGAACTTGGTTCAATATAGATCTTAATTAGTAACATAAAACTTGTGATTTTGATCTTCTGTTATATGCCATATGTGATTCATACCAGTAATTAAAAGAACCACATAGAAGGTGGTTATTCTATGGAACAAGTTGCCAGAGGAAATGGTAGAGGTGGTTACAATTACAATGTTTAAAATATATTTGGACAGCTACTTGGAGAAGTCCCAAGGAGTTACAAGCTGTTTATTGGCTTTGAGCAGACTCCTTGGTGTCTCTATCTCAACCTTTCTCCATTTTTAAAACAACCAGGACAAAATACACCCCTTAAATCAAAAGAATCATCACACAAGGGATTGCACAGGGGTCAGTGGTGAGGCTCTTGCAGTCTGTGGTTTATAGAAATGATTTTGACTTGAATGTGGGAGGGTTATACAAAAATCGGTGGGGTGGTAACTAAGGAGGAGGATGGCCTTGGACTACAAGAGGATACAGATGGGCCGGTCAGATGGACTGATCTGTGGCAAAAAGCATTCAATCTGGATAAGTGTGAGGTGATGCCTTGTTTGTCCTGCCCAAGTGAAAGGGAATACATGAACTGTAGGACCCTGGGAAGTACCATGGATCAGAACAACTTTGATGTGCATGTAAACTGAGCCCTGAAGGTATCCGGGCAGGTGGATAAAGTGGTTGAGTAAGCATTTGGGGTAGTTGCCCTTGTTAGTCGAGGCATAGAGTTTAAGAACAGGGAGATAATGCTGAAATGTTGATTATGCCACAGCTAAAGTACTGTATGCCGTTCTGGAATCCACATTTATAGGAAGAACTTGATAGCACTATGGAGATGGTCCAGAGGAGATTTACCAGGATGTTGACTGAGCTGGAGGGTTTGTGAAGAGAGTTTGGAAAGACAAGGGTTTTTTTTTTCCCTTACAGCAGGGAAGATTGAGCATAGAAATGGTTGAGGGGCAAAGATAGAGTAGACAGGAAGCAACTTTTCCCCTCAATGAAGGAATCAATGGCCATACAGATTTAAGGTAAAGGATAGGATGTTTAGAAGAAACATGAGGAAAATGATTTTCACCCAGAGGATGGTGGAATCTGGAACTTACTGTCTGTAAGGGTGGTCGAGGCAGAAACCCTAATAACATTCAAGAGTACTTTGCTGTCAGGGCGTGCATGGCTATGGGCCAAGTGTTGGAAAATGAAATTGGAATAGTTACCTGGCTGTTTTGTCTGACACAGGTATGATGGGCTAAAGGGCTTTGTCTCTCTGCTATAGATTTCTGATTCTGACTCTTTACTACACATTCTAGTCCCAAAAATCATCTATAAGTGGAAACAACCTCTTTACATCTATCCTATTAAGTTTCCTAATAATTTTGTGTTTTTTGATAAGATCTCATTGGGGTTTAGAAGAATGAGTACAAACCCGACATGCTCAACCTTTCCTCATAAAATCCCTCCATACCCGAGATCAACTGAATGAACCTTCTCTGGACTTGCTCATTTTCTTGTTTTCACTGTTAATGTTATCTACCATGAAGACTGATAAAAGGTATCTACTTAACTCCACTGCTATGTCCCCAATCTTGCCCCAAGATGACTTTCCACATCAAGCAGATCTGCACATCTGCCAATGTTGTATACTGTATCCACTGTACCCGTTGTGGCTTCCTCTACATCGGGGAAACCAAGCGGAGGATTGCGGACTGCTTTGCAGAACACCTCTGCTCAGTTCGCAATAAACAACTGCACCTCCCAGTCGCGAACCATTTCAACTCCCCCTCCCATTCCTTAGACAACGTGTCCATCATGGGCCTCCTGCAGTGCCACAATGACGCCACCCAAAGGTTGCAGGAACAGCAACTCATATTCCACTTGGGAACCCTGCAGCCCAATGGTATCACTGTGGATTTCACCAACTTCAAAATCTTCCCTCCCCCCACTGCATCCCAAAACCAGCCCAGCTCATCCCCGCCTCCCTAACCTGTTCTTCCTCTCATCTATCCCCTCCTCCCACCTCAAACCCCACCCACATCTCCTACCTACTAACCTCATCCTGCCCCCTTGACCTGTCTGTCCTCCCTGGACTGACCTATCTCCTCCCTACCTCCCCACCTTCACTGGTTCCATCCCCGCCTCTTTGACCAGTCTGTCTCCTCTCCACCTATCTTCTCCTCTACCCATCTTCTATCCTCCTCCCCCCTTCCCTATTTATTTCAGAACCTCCTTGCCAACCCCGATTTCCAAAGAAGGGCCTAGGCCCAAAGTGTCAGCTTTTGTGCTCCTAAGATGCTGCTTGGCCTGCTGTGTTCATCCAGCTCCACACCTTGTTATCTCAGATTCTCCAGCATCTGCAGTTCCTACTATCTCGCAAAGAGGCCTATGTTCACTTTTTTCTCTTTCTTTCTTTTCTTTCGTATATTTTAAGAAACTCTTGCTGGCCTTGCTTTACATTACTTCCTCATTGCTCCTAGTTTATTTTCTCCTTTATTGTGAATTTTTTGGTTTACTTTTTAAAAATTTGGCATTAAAAACTTTCCCATCCTTTGGCTTACAACTGACCTTTGCCATACTGGATTTTTTTTTCCATTTATTACTAATTCTTTACTACTTCTGTTAACCCTCCCCATCACTGCAATATAGTTTTACTGAGTCATGAAGTATTTTCTTAAACGTCCGACATCATTTCTCAACCATCTTTTTTTCTGCTGAATTTCTTTCCAGTCCATTCCAGCCAACTCAAGCCCATCCCTTTTTAAATACATATGCTTCAATTTAGCAAAGTTGTGCCTGACCCAAAGTTCTCATTCTCTAACTTAGTATCAAATTCTACCACATTAGGACTGCTTTCCTTGGAATCGAGAAAGCTGATCTGATAAGAGAATTTCTTTCATGAGGGGCTTGGACAGTGTAGTTAGGGAGAAACTTTTCTCACTAGTAAATGCATTCAAAACCAGGGGACATAGTTTTTAAGTGTTTCGTGAAAGAAGCAAATGTGAGATGAGCCAAACCTTTTTCTCACAAATCGTTAAGGCCTGAAGTGCACTGCCTGAAAGTCAGTGAAGCCAAATTCAGCTGAGGCATCCAAGAGGGAATTGGATGAAGTACAGTGTTTCTAGCGTGGTGGTGTGGGGGGAGCAGGAGTTGGAAGCAGGAGATTGGCACTAAGTTAAGATACTCAGTATAGACATGATTGGCCAAATAGCCTCCTTCTGCACCATAGACAGCGTTAACACAGGTTTAGTTTCTTGCAACATTCAATTACATTAATTTTAACAGAATTTACTAATTTGAATATTCTCTTTGCTTATGAAGGCTGCTAAATATTTTAGGAAAATTACATTTTTTTGCAATTGGTAATAAACATGTTGCAGCTCATTTCACCCATCCAAGATAATTAAAAATCGCAGTAGGATTAAGTGACTGTAGTCTGATAAAGGTTACATTACACTCTAATTAATCCTGCCAAAGTATTTTCTGCATTCGTCAGTTTTTAATAAAATTTGGTCTTCATGAAGTTTGATACAATGACAATAACTCTCATAGATGTTCAATTTAGTATGAAACTCACTAATGATTGCTTAAAGAAGCTAATGAGCCATAATAAAGACTTTCTTTAGATTAAATGTGTAGTTTTCATTGCTAATTTGCTAAAAGATGAGTTGTGAGTTCTGAAGGAAATACCTCCTACCAATCTTTGCATTGTATGTTCACCTGATCTACCACTGGCTGCGAGATGATCATAATTGGAAATGGAGATCAATAAAGCATGCAATTATTCCAAAGTGATTTGCTGATTGAGTTCAATAATTGGCTAAGAAGAAATGATAGTCTGAACCTATGGGTTTCAGGACCAGGAACATAATTCTGCTTGGTCTCTGATTCCCACCGTCAGCTTCAGGATTGATGGAATATCATGCTTTTTAAAAAAACTGCAAAAGTAAAGTTTAGAAAGCAAGTGCCTTATGTGGACTAAAAGTAAAATACTGTAGATGCTGGAAATTTGAAATTTAACAGGAAGTGTTGGGGAAGCTCAACAGATCTGGCAGTATCTGTGGAGACCGAAACACAGTTCATGTTTTGATTCCAAATAATTTTTCTTCTGAACTGAAGAGAGATCATCCTGTACTCAAAACATTAATCTTGTATTAACCTTGTGTGGACTATTCTGGAGCTATTAAACTAGTTCTTCCCCTATACAAGCACTTCCCTACTCTGACATTTTTGCACTCTGATGGGTCTCCAGTAGTTGATCCCAAACTGACTGGCCCTAAATTACCAGTGTTTGTGACCCTTGCTTTAATCTGACTGTTATACATGTAATCCAGGTTATAAAAAGTCCTGCCGTACCTCCTTTTAAAAAGGAGCTTGCTTTATATTTGCTTGCTGTGCTAGGTAATTGCCTTTCCACCAGGTATTATCAGTCTTTGATCACATCCCCTACCTCCCTAATGAATCTGAAATTTCAAGTAGGATTTTCAAAGTTATATGCATTCACTTGTATACGTTGGTTGACTCACAATTTACAATAAGGACAGTGCTACAATTTAAGTGAAGTTGCTGTTCGGGCACAGGCTTTAGTAAGAATGTTGTACACTAGTGGATTACCCTTATCATGTGCCCTTTGCTGTAAATCATTTTAATTTGACAATGAGCAGCCATTAAATACACTGTACTGAGTCCGAGTTGAGTTTGTTCCTGCAAATTGTGACTTCAGTGTAATGACCTTTTAAATGAAGCATGGTCTCACGTTGGAGTCCATGTTAAAGCCAGGGTTAGGTTTCTGAGGATGACTTTGTCCTGAAAAGGGGACTGGAAAACTATAGGGAGAAGACATCAGAAAAGAAAAACTGTTAAGTGAAGAATACTTAAAGGGCAACAAAACCTGAGGAATTTCTGTACATGGGATAATCCCTTCCACATTGCTGAATTTGATTGTGCGATAGTGTAATTGCAACTCAAAGGACGTGATACAGGCTTATTAATTCCAACACAGAATATTGTTGATGCTGAACATCTTTGAGATAAAAATGAAGTGTCGGCAATACTCAGCAGAAGTGGCAGCATCTGTGAAGAGAGAATTAAAGTTTTTCTTTGATCAGATCTGAAATGTTAACTACACTACAACAAAAAGAGAAAATGCTGGAGAAACTCAACAGATCTAACAAAGTTAACATTGAATCTGCGATGACTCATTCATTGGAAGAACGGCCATTTTAGATTTGAAACATTCACTGTTTCTCTCTCACTGTTTCTCTCAGATGCTGCCAGACTTGCTGAGTTTTTCCAGCATTTTCTGTTTTTATTTCTGATGCCAGCACCCACAGTATTTTGGTTTTATTTGAATGTTAACTCTATGTCTTTGCTGTCAGTCCAGCTGAGGTTTCCAATGCTTGCCTTTTTGAATTATTATTTGAAAGAAGGAGTTTCCACAATTGATGTAAAAATTTGCAAAAGATAATTTAACATTTTAAAAAATAAGTAACTCCCTCACTATGTTGGCTGGACATCCAACTGGGGTTAATGCCCTACTAATTTAAGGCCATGTGTGTAAATATGATTTTGCCTTAAATGCTTTCCTCTTTTAATAAGTCTTGCCGTTCTTACCAAAAAGGAAATCAGGACAGATTTTGGGAGTTAAAGATTAGTTTCCTTGCCTTGGAAGCAGAATAAAAGTGAAAAATTGAGAGGTCAGTGATTGCATACTAATTTTAGAACAAATTTTTAGGCAATCAGTTGAAACTTGGTTTCAAGTTCCAGTATTTGGACATATGAAGAAGATATTGTAACTGATGCAAGGTAACAAAATGTGGAACTGGATGAACACAGCAGGCCAAGCAGCATCTTAGAAGCACAAAAGTTAATGTTTCAGGCTTGAAGGGTCTAGGCCCGAAACGTCAGCTTTTGTGCTCCTAAGATGCTGCTTAGCCTGCTGTGCTCACCTAGCTCCATACTTTGTTATCTCGGATTCTTCGGCATCTGAAGTTCCCATTATCTCGTAACTGATGCATTTGATTTTTATGCATTGATCAATCATCATGAAATCTTTGGTGTCTCAAACATTTAATTTGTGCCAGAGCTTTTCTCCTAAAGCTACCTTCTGTATCGGTCAATGATACTATCAATTGAAACCAAGAATACTGTGTTCATAATGTTAGTTGTTTTGATGCTCCTTTTCCTCGACAGATAAATGAGTCTTTTTTTTTTCATTCACAGTATGTGAGCATCACTGGCCAGACCAGAAATTATTGCCCAGAGGGCAGTTGAGAGTCAACAACATTGCTGTGGGTCTGGAGTCAGGTGTAGGCCAGATCAGGTAGGGATGGCAGTTTCCTTCTCAAAAAAGTACATTAGTGAACCAGATGGATTTTTTTCAACAATTGGCAGCAGTTTCATAGTCAGCATTAGACTCTCAATTCCAGATTTTCATTGAATTCAAATTTCCAACTAGAAGTGGAAGTATCAGAGGAACAGCTATGAATAAGAAATGTTACAGATTGAGAACAATGAAAATAGACAGACAGGACAGAATCACAACAATCAAGAGGAGATGGGTCTGGGTGCATGTGAAGCGTTTTAGTGGCAACAGGAAGGGAGCCTAACATCAGATCCGTCATTCTGCCCCGTGTCTGTCTCTCTCTCTCCCTCCCCCCCATCCCCTCCCCCAACCGTGCGTGTGCATGTGTGTCTCTCTCTGCCCCCACCCCTTCTCCGTGTGTGTATCTATCTACCTCTACACGTGTGTCTCTCTCCACCCCACCCCTTCTCACTGTGTGTCTCTCTCTCTCTCCACCCTCCCTGTGTGTGTGAGAGAGTCTCTCTCTGCCTCAGTGTATGTATGTCTTTCTCCTTTTTGTCTTTTCCTGGTTTCACATAGTTCGATTTGCAGGTGAGCAGAATTTGCTGGAACTAACTGGTAAGCAATTGTTGCTGCAAATACATGATTAAATGTTGTTTTAACTAATTATTCTGGCCTTAACAACCAGCATTGCCTTTTTCCAAGCTGTCAGTAAGTTGCCAGGGTTGATCAGGTGTGTGTAGGGCAGGGATTGGTTTATTTTTGGTGAAACTGACAGGCCAGGGAGGCATTGAACAGTGAAGTTCACGCCATCACCAGGTAAGAGGCTGCTGTTCACAACACGCCTTTCGACAACGTGCTTTATATACCAGACAGTTAACTGCCTGCGTCTTGGAAGTCCATTCACCTGTCGCACACTTCACATGCTTGGAGCTGCACTTTGCAGCTGTCAACCTTCAGCAAGGTTTGGGAGCTGCCTATGTATCTGTAGCATGTGGCTGTGAGAAACAAAAACACAGAATAAGAGGAGCAGTTAGAGCAAGACCAGCAGCAATCACATTTTGCAGCTGTATTCCACTCCACAAGGCACAGATCTCAAACAGGTTAAACCCTCAACAGCGACTCCACAATCGGATTCATCTCTCGACATGCTTAAATACCGTGCTTTAGGAGGCTTATGTGGTGTAATTTCCTTGATTTGCTGCAGATCCTCATGGATCTGCAAGTGTAGGGCACAGGGTAATGTTTGTTTGTGGTAGTTTGTTGCCACCAACCTGCCTTTGTTTATAGAGTCTATCTGATTATCAGTGAACAATAATACACCACTATTCAGTCTTTACAGAAGAAGCACTCACCTTAGTTAATACGGTTTTGTTACTTGACAGCAATGAGTACAGGTTACCTTATTCAGAAACTGTAGAAAATAGATCTGCTTCCAATGAAGGCTAGTGGAGAACTCATTAAGACTGGTGCGTGACAGCAGCAGATTGGGTGAAGCCAATACAATTCACCATAGATAACAAGGTGTAGACATGTCGAACACATCAGGCCAAGCAGCATCAGAGGAGCAGGAAAGCTGATGTTTCGGGCCGAGACCCTTTTCTGAAGAAGGATCTAGGCTGAAAATGTCAGCTTTCCTGCTCCTCTGATGCTGCTTGGCCTGCTGTGTTCATCCAGCTCTACACCTGGTATAGCTCAGATTCTCCGGCATCTGCAGTTCCTACTATCTCACATTAAAATGTTTACTACTTTCACAAGGGATTCCAAACTTTTCCGTTCAAAGATCAAGCCTTTGAATTCTTCAAAGCCATCTCTTATCCTCATAGTTCAAGCTCTTCTGTTGAGTACATGTTCCCAGCAATTATGAGACTCTTTGCATGTAATTACTGGCATAATTTAACTGTTTTTTAAAAATCACTAAGGCTGCTATTCTTAATTTCTCTGAGGTCTCTTTCTCAGCTGCATCAAGGAAGTGCTGCTTGGTGGTTTTCTGCCCCCATTAAACTCCAGTGAATTATTAATGATTTCCAGGCTTCAGTTCTTCAGCATAGAGCCACCAACTGGTTTTAGATGACTTCTAATTGCAACTACACAGCCAGCTAACTGCCACCTTGAACCTCTTCTCCGATTAAAACAAAACTGCAATTCAATCACTCCAGTTTATGGATCCTGAGCTGAGTTTCAGTGACCTATAAAAACACTCCAAGGGTTTCCTTTATTACCAGGCAGATTCAAGTCAAATAGAAGTGGGATGTCCTGTATTTCACTATTACCATCCCCACCAACCACAGGCTTCCACAGCACAAATGGATAAAGAAACTAAAATTTCATCAGTCTAAATAGTTGGCCAACATTAGCTTCAGGGTCCTGACCATTAAATAGGTGACTCGAGTTGTTTCATTAGTCAGGTATGTGGGAGGGAAATAAAATCATCTTTGACCATGCAGACCAATACATCAAAGATATCACTTACGTGCTAAACCAAACACTTAAAAGAATAACCAGTGTTACCCAAATCATAGAATATTGCTACAAAAGGTTATTTGCCAATTAAAATATTTTAAAATTCCTGACTGCACATTCAGTAAATTTTGACAAAGTATTTTGTGTAGTTCCAGTTAAAAGGTATGTGCTGGCTGTGACGCAGGATGAAGCAGCATCACTCAAAATCATCACGGGTGCCTCAAATAGAAATGTCAACATGTTATGACATGAGGGCTAAATCTGCATTTATTCCTAAGCAGCATATTGGCAGCACTCACCAAAATCCCACAAAACAAAATAAGGGGCTGGGACAGTGATAAAGGCAGAAAATAAAACATCTCCCAGTCAAAGACACAAAGCTTGAGGAAATCAGTAAAGTTGTATTCCAGCAAAATATAAATATCTAGAAATCCTGCTGTAATTCTCTAGCCAGAAATTAGTGGCAAGTAGGATAAAAAAATTAAATAAACAACAAATATATTGTTTCTCAGATTTTCACTAATCTGAAGTTACAACAAAAGAATGCCCATGAAAATTCAAAGTTACTGTGTAATATACTGGACAATAATTGACATTTTTACACTTGAAATTGGCCAAGTTATCCAAATTTTTGACTGAGTATTTGAGCCATTATGGTTTAAAACAAAGTATTGTTTACAAATTTATAGAGCGACAGACCTGCAGGCATTGGGTCCAACTGTTGCAAAGACTGACTGAAAGAAAACTGTTATATCTAAAGACAAACTACAAAATATTTTGGCATATAGATACCTACATATTTGCTTTAACTCAGATCCTGTGAAAATTCAAGATGTTAGCTGATGGAAAAGAAGAAAAAAAACTTTACTGATGTAAGACAGCACATCAAAAAAAAACACCTTTTGTCCTAATTCATGCAGCAAATACAAAGGCAAGGATAACATGTTATACACAGGACATATACGGGTTTTAGTGTTCTGAAAGGAGTAAAATTTTGCTAATGTATGAATTGGTAACAAACTTCATAGTCATGATTTAATGTTCTATTATATACAAATATGGCAAATTTTGAAAAAAATTGTTGAATTATTTAAACAATATTTCTCTCCAAATGATGTGGTTAATCAAGCATCCTAAGCAACATAACAGCTAAAGGAATCAAAAGGTTGTGCTCTCTCAAATTGATTTGGAAATGCTGAAAATATCTAGTACACTAAGCTATTATGTGAGAGGCCAGCATGCAAAGTACACTCTGCTACTGGATAACTGCTGCTTTAATTACTGCGGCCTTTCAGAGCCAAAAGAGGCCTGTTTCATCAATCTTCAACTATACATTAAACTTAAATTCCTGACGTTTAAACTGACATGGATAATTAAAACCTTTGTAGAATATTATGTGCTACACAGTATATGGACAAACTGAACAGTTTGAATAGGACACTAAATTGAATAAGACTAGTACTTGAGTTTTGCTCAAATTTTGATGAACAGAAAAATGTCTAGAGTTTTCCTTCAGTCTGCAGTATAGCGTTCGTACAAGGTCAGCTACGACATAGGGTGTCAGTTTTTACTCAGTTCATGTTTCTGAAAGTTACATTTCTTTAAACAACATAAAATAAATGTACTGGGTTCCAATCACTCCACAGAAGTATGGAAATCAAGAATCAATACATCCAACAACACTTATCCTGAAATCAGTCCCATCATTCATTGTTCTTTTGCTCACTGACCCCTTTCGTTCACAGATCTTCCATATAGTCCCTTAAAATCCCTTACTTATAAAACACTCCATGGATTTTGTCTCTCTCCATCAACAATTTTATCCATCCCACATTTCAATTATTGCCCTTCACATTCTAAGCTCTGAAAAGAGAAAGTTAAGGCCATTACTATCTAGATCTACAGTGAACAATGGTCTCCGCTAAACAGTCATTGCTTCTGGACAGTGAATACGAGAACATTTTGCATTTATACAGCATTAGCAACACAACCAAATGTCGAAGCACTTAAGAGGCATAATCAAACAAAATGTCAATCCCACAAAAAAAACACGTTGGAATGGGGCCCCAAAATCTTGGCCCAAGTTGTGAATTTTCTTGAGGCCTCTAACGTGCAAGTGTCAGAGGAATGTTCGGATCAAGCACAGGGTGTGCAATATAGCTGAAATAAGGCACATGAACATCTGGTATAGCATAGGAATGCAGAAAAGACTGGAGTCAACAAAACTAAGAATTTAGGGGAGGGTGATAGGACTGAACACAATAGAGATAGAGACAGAGGTGAATAAAACCATAAAGGGATTTAAACAATATTATTTAAATATGAGGCAATGCAAGACTCAACTAATGTAGGTCAGTGAAACTGCATGATGGGCAAGTGGAATAACGTAGGATACTGGCAGCAAAGTTTTAGATGAACTGGAGTTTAGAGTTACAGACTGATGCAACAACAGAGGAGGGCATTTGACACACTGTAACTGCACTTCTCTTTGAAAGGGCTAGTTAGTTTGTTCTATTCCCTCCTCATTTGAGCAAAACGTTTCTATACTTATTGAATTCCTATGTGAAAATTACAATTATGTTTGCTTCAATTACCCTTTCAAGCAATGTACTCCAGATCATGACTACTTGATGAATTAAAAAATAAAATGCACATCTCCCCTCTATTTCTTAACAAAACACAATCTCCATTGACCCTCTTTCAGCTCATCATTGGATGCTGCATTTCTCCTTAAATTATTAAAAAAAAGGGAGATCACAACAGTAGGCACGGCCAGGAACTCCAGCATCCAGTTCACAATGTCAGGAGTGAAGGCTGTACTGGATTTTTAAAAATCAGCTTGTTTCTCGTCCTAGCTTCGGTGATGTCAAAGACATAGCTGTTTTAGATTTTCACAGGCTACTCTCTACCTAAGAGGTACACAAAGACTGCAGGCTAATTTTGCAACACTCTCATTGCTACATTCATTGCAGTTCATCACAAAACTAATGCAAAAGTATGCATAGTAGATAGGCTACAATAAAGCTCAACTAGATTTTGAAGATTTTCTGACTTTTATAGGTTCTTATAAGACACTTTATACTTTCCTATCAAGTTTTGTTTTTAAAGAGACAAAGGATATCGCATTCACAAAAACAAATCTTTAAGTCTAATAACGTGGATAATAGGCTGAAGTAAAACAAGAAATCTGAAAAACAACTTGGTGGAGAAACTCAGCAGGTCATGCAGCATCTGTTGAGAGAAGGCAAAGTTAATGTTTCAGGTTCAGTAACCGTTCAGAACTGAGCTGTTCTGAGGGAGGGTCATTCGATTCAACGTTAAGTGTGCTTTCTCTCCACAGATGCTGCCAGACTTGCTGAGTTTCTCCACCAAATTTCTGTTTTTGCTTCAATAGCCTAAAGCCTTTGTTTTATTTATTTTTTTAACAAATGATGTTCAATTTTGCATTCAATTTCATCTAGTTGATCCATCAGGAATAGCTCATTTTACATATAACTCATTAGGACATTATGATAGCCAACTGCATCTCATTTCACTAGATGTCTGTGTAACCAAGAGTTCATAATGAACTCCCATCACAAGTGCACAACTTATCAGTCGTGCATGACTTCAGCTGAAAATTAGACTTCACAAAGTGTTCATTGCAAAGTAACCATTAGATATCATGTAGTCTTAATGAATTATAAAGTTAGAAACTCAACTTTTTAAAAAAGCTTTCATTTGGTGAAGGCAGGTCAACACCAACTCCTCTGAACCAGTAACACCCACATCCTGCAAGTGAATTTTTAAAATGTCCTTTGAAAAAAAGCACGCTACTTTCCTATCAGTTGATAGAATATTATTTTCAACCATTTTACTGCTCTTGCTCATTTGGCAGCTTGGCTTGTTTGGTTACATACATCTGGATTTAAGTTGCACGACAGCAATTTAGGACACTGATATTGGAAAAATCATCTTTCAGCTATATGAAACTAAGATATTTTCAGTTGACAAGGACCGCAACCTAATATTCAAAAACTAAAATAGAGGATCCCACAGTGTTGAAAATAACACCCCTCAAATAACCAGTTCTTAACAGATGAGATGAACAGTGAGTTAATCTGTTATTTGTAGGACCTTACTGCCTATTTGTTATCACAAGAACAGTGAATATATTTATAACTTATAAATTACTTGAAAATATCCTGAAAATGTGACATGGTCATACAATTCTTACTAATTACATCCTTCTGGACTATTGCATGCAAAGGGACATTATTTCCACTCATGAAAAATACTGAATATATTTTCACAAGAATTCATTCTAAAATTGTAGCTGGAAATAGCTTAAGGAAAAAGGTCATACTAATTAGTGACAGGGGAAGAGAGAGATCCACAATAGCATTGAATATTGAAAGGGCCACAAAATCAACAAATTCTTGCAATGACAATCAGCTCCCACTCTCTTGGGCACAGAATAGGTTACCATGCAATTGTTTTATAAAGTATTTCCTCCAAATATGAAAAATGCAATGAGATCTATTTGCCATCTTTGCACTTAAAGTCAAAACCCCAAGATATGGAGATTGAGGGGCTTGTGGAGAACATCTCAAAGAAATAAATAACGTTCAGAACATTGATCTGTGCTTCTCAATCCTCTTTCCCAGTTTGGCTGCAGAGTGTACATCTAATCAGTTGGGGAAGGGTGTGGATTTCAGCTGCTGTGTGATGAGGTGATGAGGGTTCCAAGTGTGCTATGAAGTGCTTAATCTTGTAGATTTTAAAACCGGAACCAACTTTCCAAAGCGCATTTATTGCAACAGAAGAAATCCGGCCTTAAAAGATCTGCAGTTTTCCTGACCAATAAGTAAAATCAAAATGAGGGATCTTGGAGCTTTAAATGTTGAGAGAGTTCTACAGCAGCCTCAATAATTGCAACTCCAAAATTTCAGCTCATGGCTCCACTACGGGTCCTGGCTCCCTCTTCTCCTTCACCCTCTCTATTTTTTGTGGAAGCCCTGATATAGTTTTTTTTAAAATCAGAAATATCAGTAACAATATTGTTTGAAAACAAGTTCAAAGTCTAGAGCAGTACTGCACCTGGTACTCCTTCCCGAAACATCAGCTTTTGTGCTCCTGAGATGCTGCTCGGCCTGCTGTGTTCATCCAGCCCCACACTTTGTTATCTTGGATTCTCCAGCATCTGCAGTTCCCATTATCTCAAAGTCTAGGGCACTCATCCAAAAATAGATAATAATAGGAGCTGCTTTCCCAGGATGTTAATAGGATTCACTACACTGTTGCTATGGAAATAAGACATTTGTGGATTGATGTGTCTCAGAAGATCTTACGCACATACATCGGGCCAACGTATTAACAATGTAGTACATTGACTTGCCTTGGTATAAAAAGCATCTCTCATGTAGCACTGGTCCAAACAAAATATGCTGGTGATATAAATAATGACTATTTCTTGACAATAAGATAAGGTCTTGCTGTAATAACCATTACCAATATTTCTTGGATCATCAAAATTCTTCATTTAACTCATTAATCTTTTCAGATGATTACCTTCTGCAAGTTTTTTTTACAGAAAGCAATGATTGTATCTCAAAGTATTGCAGCTGAAATGATTCATCACATCAAGCAAATCTCTTTTTCTTCCTCATTATACCTTAGATTTAATTAAATTGTAAATGCAAAATGTAGAACATCAAAAATTAACCTTAAGTCTTGCACCTTAAAATATGCATTCCAATAAAATTTAGTTTCTCCTCGAAAAAGTAATTTGTGTTCCATAATGAGTTAATGTGAGCACACAAGACAAAATTTTTTTAATGCTCAGGTGGATGTAAAAGATCCCATGGCACAATTTCAACAAAAGAGCTACCCTAGGTATGCAGGTGAACAGTGCTCTCTCTTTCTCCCCCTCTTTCAATCAAATTGGAGCTTACTATGCCCAACCTGAGCACTGTCATTCTATTTTGCAATAGTAATATAATTTCAAAAATGTTTGTCTGTAAAGTGATTCAAAATGTCCTGAGGTCAGAAAAAGTGAAAGACAAATGCCTTTTTTGACTTACTGACAATGTTGTTGATTCAGTTAGGTGAGTTGATCTTAACCACTATTCTTTTTTACTGCAGACTGCTAACACATTACTAGGAAATAACAAACAATGCTACATATCTGATTTGCGTACTTTGTCTGAATTACTGAAGAAGCAAAACTGCAATACAACCCCTTTCTTCAGATCACAAAAGCTCTCTCTCAGTCCTTCAGCTGTGTATCATTAGTAATTTCAATGCAGGATGCCATTGAATCCAAGAGTTACAACTCACCTGAGTTTGTAGTGACCACACATTTCACATTTCCTCTTTTCCTAAATCCTGCACTGGTTTAACATCTGATCTTGGGAAATGGCAATTGTATACAGCTCCACCTGAGCTGCAGACCATGAGGTCACGCAGTACGTGGCAGAATACCATTTATCCAATCAAAAGAGCATATCCAGTAATTTAGTGAGGAAAGCCACAAAATGTACCCATTAGTAGTACATAATTTGAGTATTGCTGAAAAGAGGCACATTTTGTCAAAACTTTTCATCTTGCCTTATGTCATCATAAAGATAATTTACCAGAATAGAAGATTTATGGTGTATTAAAGATTGATTAGAAATTGGCCTGAGATTGCGAGAGGCATTACTATTAGAATGCACCAGATAACGATGTCTGATAATTAACTGCCAAATTCCGATTAGTCAAGGCATTGACAAGAAACTAAACCACAGGACAAGATGAGATGACAGTTTTACACCTCATCCCATTTTACTCTCCACTGAAGTCCCCAGGTGAGTTGGAATGAAAGCACAGATACAGTAACGAACACAATCATATGCCATTGCCAATAACTGTGGACATTAACTAAGTTCCAAAAGACAGTTAGCAACTTTCACTTTTTATTCAAGCATAAAAATATCTCAAGGACCTTCGCAGGAAGACAAAGAGATTGGTTATTTCACAAAGGTTTATTTGAAGCAAATTCAAAAGAGGAGTTTCCTTGCTCAAATGATTACATCATAGTCAACATTTTTCAGAAATCTCTGCAGAGGTATAAAGGGGACATAAAATATAGATGATAATCTGGGACAAACTTCCCACTTCAAAAACTACAAAATCAGAAATGAATTGATCATACCACTGAATTCTCTTATTGTAAGCAGTAGGATGAGATAAATGAAGTCACCATTGTGCAATAACTCTTAGAGATAAGTGCTGTGGTGCAGAACTACACTTCTTACAATAAAAATGTCACTTCTGTATCAGATTTTGAAATTATTCTAACTTTTAATTGTGAACGATGTAAAACAATAACATTTTATGGACATACTGTTGTAGGCAATTACTTATGAATTGTAAATAAAGCCAGTTTGTCTTAAAATTAATTTTCAAAAATAGCTTGCTACAAATCAACTGGCATGTACCTTTAAATAAGACAACTATTACTTAATCAGGAATGTTCACAGCTGATCACTAAGTAAATTCTAGGACTGATTTTAATATTAGTGGGTGTTGGATTTAGCATGTATTACTTTTGTGCAATGTACTTTAGAAATATAACATTAATTCATTCTAAAGTTTCAGGTAGACAGTTGAATGAATCGGATAAAGAAATCTTACATTTTGAACAATTAAACCTGCAATGAATTCAGATCAAACAAGAATTTAAAGTATTTCTGTAGCTCAATTCTATGCAATTCAAAATCCAGTCATAAGAATAAAGGACAACTTTTCTGGCATTCAGACATCTCTTGGATACTTAGAACACCTGCAGTACTCCATGTGCAGAATTTTTGTTCTCTCTAGTTTGAGCAAAATTCTGTTTATTATTTGCTGTTAGTTTGCATTACTTTCAAAACAGATACTGCTTTTACCTAGAATGTCTGCATTATATAAATATAAATAACTGTTATTTTTAATCTCTTTTATAGGTGATCAGATTATCAGACAAACATTTATCCATAGAAGTCTAGTTGAAAACTCCAGATGCTGGAACTGCTTCATAGCAGCATCTGTGGAAAGAAACAGTTAACATTTCAGGTTACCTCCTGCATCAGGATTGCGGCAAGTTAGATATGTAAGAAACATTGAGCAAATGATGGGTAGGTGAAGGACAAAAGAAAGGACTATGATAAAGATGAAATTTGAGAGTAAAAGTAAGAATTAGTCTTTCAGGGCTAAAAACAAACATTATGGGATAAGATGTGCCTACAACATATATGCTGATTAAAAGAAAAAAAGGTCTGAAATTGTTGGCACTAAACGTTAAGCTGGAACGCTGAAAAGTCCCTAACCGAATGTTCAGGTGCTGTTCCTCAAGTTTATATTGAGGATAGATATCAGTGTGATAGTGAAGATGGAAAATTAAAGTTACTGTCATCCCAGAAGCACGGGATCATCCCTACCAGCTGAATGGAGGTGTTCGGCCAAGTGGTCACCCAAGCTCCATTTTATCGCCCCAATTTAGAGGAGACCATACCATGAGCAACAGATACACTCCTTTCAATTTAATATACTGTATGAAAATTGCTGTTTCACCTGGAAGGTGTGTTTGGTGCTTTGGCAGCAACTAGAGCTGGTAAAGAGATGCCTATTGCATGTCCTGAATTTGCATTGAAAGTTGCGATGGGAAGAGCATAGAGTTTTGGTTGTGTACAAGGTATCACTGTGAGAATGATCCCTTTGGAATGGTCACAGGAGGTCAACTGTTTGCTGCTGACATCATGTTGAAAATGATGGAAAAAGGATTTGTTAAATACGAAGCCTGGTGGAGTGGAAGATGGACTGGCTGAAATTAAGGTGGTTGGAAATTTGAAGCAAAGTTGATTTGGTTTTCAAACTCAGGGTAAGACAGGTTATGGCACTGATAAAACTATCAAAATTCTGGGGTAAGAGAACAATGTTAGGTTGAACCTGAGAGTATTGAGTGCAGCAATTTCAAAGGCAAACAGATTACAGCAATTGTGGGGTACAGAAAAATAAGAATAGCCAACATATACCGGCATCTCTCAGTGAGGATAGATAGTGAGGACTCCAGAGCAAATAAATGGGAATGAGGCAAGGGTGAAAAAAGCTCAATGTCACATTGAATTCAAAAATTAACGCAGAGCATAACGGGGAATAAAGCAGTCTTATCCTATACTTCATTTTCTAATATGTTAATGTAATGTAACAAAATCAGAAATTGCTGCAGAAACTCAACAAGTGTGGCACTATCTGTGGAGAGACAATAGAGTTAACATTTCAGTCCAGTGACTAGAGCTTTATAGAAGGGTCACCAGATCAAAATGTTAACTCTGCTTTCCTTCCACAGATGGGATTTTCTGGCAATGCCTGTTTTGTTTCAGATCCCCAGCATCCACAGTACTATGTTTTATTTTTAAGGTTAGTAATACTTTGTTTACAGCAGAGTATAATTTGAAGATCAAAAGTATTCACACCATTAGCACAAAAAAACAAGCCTTATTTGAAATGGGTTCACTAGCAAAATAAATGCAATTTTGATCTGAAACTGATAACTAGATTTTTATTTTCTACCTGTTTTCATCTTGCCATTGACACAATAAAGTTGTCTTATTCTACTAATTCACTTGAAATACCCTTCAGTTTTTAATCTTTTCTTCTCCAGTGTCTAAATCTTCTACGCCAACCTCTCTCAAATAAAAAAAATTAAGAGCTTTATTGCATCTATATCTAAAAACGCTGTGCCTCCCTCAGGCTAGATATTTGTAATAATTAGCGCCTTGCTTGGTCTGCTGTCAGCCACATGTCCAACAATTCAGGGCAGCTAGAATACACTAGGATTCACAATCCAAAAATTAATTATCTGTTCAATTCAACTCTAAGCTGCTCCCCCAATGGCAAATCTACTTGTCCTAAATCTTCTCAAATCTTTATCATACTGACAGCTTCAACTTTCTTATAGCTTAGTCGGAACAAGCTGTTTAGATAAAATTAGAAAAACTTGAAAATTGTTCAACATTTGTGACTTTGAATTTATTTTGTATCTCAGTACTAACAATATTCTGCTTCCACAGCATTTTCACATGAATTTCTTGACCAGTGCCTTACATGAAACTCCTCTCAATAATAAGTTTTTTATATAACCATTATTTCTTCAATGAGATTGTGAGTTACTCAATGGTAGTTAGCATTTTAAATGGCATCACACTCACGTTCAAAACATTTCACATGATTAGATTTATTCAAATGCTGAATCTGTTAGTACTTTACATTTGAGAATTTCTACTTTGTTTCATACCATATGACTCACTTAATCCTCATGGAGTCACAGGATTTCCAGGTTATGTACACAAAGGCAACATTAAATTTTGGCACACTTGTTCACAATGTGGCTTTTTTAAAAAATAGAATTTTCCTTATATTCTGAAAAATGCCAGAATTTGAAATTGGTAAATTCAGGACAAGCTTTCCCAGTAGAATTTATTGCTAGATCGTTTCTTTCAAATATGTTCCATTATGTTCACAGTGACACCTACTGGATTTTAGCTGCACATAAATGTTCTCCTGCAGTAATTCTCCTTAAGGTATCATCTAAAAACAGTGGCATGTTTTAATGACATAGCAAATACTGACCTGATGATCTGCAAATTGTACAGACTAGAAGAGATCACAAACAAAACACCACATATACGCAACCAATATGTAACCGAACAGCGCACATGCTGTAGCAGAAACAAACCTTATCTGGCAAGGGGGTGTGGTAGAAGAGACGTAATTGAATCAATACTTGATAAAATAATTTATTTTCCATTTACATCAAAAGTAATCCCATTACTTATTGTGGTAAACCATCCCGATTGTATTAAAGGTCATATATTTACCTCATCCTTACAATTATGTACAATGTTTTAAAGCTCCTTGAGATGTGATCATGCCAGCCTATCCTTTACAACGTTTTAATTTCAGAACAAGCTTTCTGCAGCTGAATAAATACATTAATCAACTCTTGCTTTTAAAAGGTCTACAGTTAAGACGCAGAAGAATCTTGTGTGTCTGTGGAAATGGAAGATGGTTCATCTTTATTTGCATTAGGTGATGCAGTTGCCTTGATGTCAGCAGTTGTCATGGAAACAGTTCCAGTATCCAAAATGAGGGCAGGGGTTTGTTCAGCCGAGGCAGGAACATGAAAACCACCTATTCCTGGAGAGATGGCAGAAATTGTTTCAGTTACATCAGCTTTTGTTTCAGTAATCAAGGGCGACTGTGAAGGAAACATGGTGGGCATTGTAAGAGGGGGCAGTCCAGGAAGGGTTAGTGGCGGCATCTGAGCAGCTGGTGGAAAACCTAGGAGAAGAACAACATTGTTACTTAATATTTTGCTCACTGTAGCTTACAGAAGGTTGTGTGCATTGTCAAGGGATTTGAATTTATGATCAGTAACTATTCTATAGTGTTCAGAAAATAGACTGTCACTTAGATATTTCAAACAGAAACATTACATGTCTACTTTTTCTTTTCTGTTTCAGTTTTTCTAAAAGAACAGATTCCAATAAAGTGCCAGGACAACACTGCAGCACATTAGTGTGCCAACACAACTGCGTTTTTGTTCCTGAGAACGTGAGCACCATTTGCAAGGCCAACACTTTTCGCCCATCCCACTTAGATGCATGGGGAAAATGTGACGATGAGCGGGTTTCACGAGACGCCACAGTCCAGCAGGTGGAGGTGGGTTCTTATTAGAAAGGGAATTCCTGTAATTAGATTCAGTGGCAGAAATAAAAATGTTGATATTGTTGCAAGTTCGTGGGGTGTGCAACTGGAGTGGAACTTGAGGTAAGTGACACTCCTACGGTTCTGCTGCCTCTGTCTTTCTCAGTGGTACAGGTTATGTGTTTGGAAGGTGCTGACAAAGGAGTCTTGACAGGTTGCCGTATTTCATCTTGTAGATGGTGCAAGGTGCTGGGAATGTAGGTCTAAGGTAGTATATGGGGGTGCCAACAAAAAATGATGCTTTGCCCTGGAAGGTATTGAGCCTTGACTGTAGGTTGAGTTTTAATTATCCAGGCAAGTGGCAATGTTCCATCACAGTTTTGACTTGTGTCTTATTGATGGAAAGGTTTTGAGGAAGAATCAAGAGACAAGGTATCTGATCAACCCTTCCAGATAAGAAATTCTCCCACACCTGGGACCAACCTAGTGAACGTTCTCTAGATTGCCTTCATTGCCAGCATATCTTTCCTTGGATAAAGGGAACAGAATTATTCACTGTATTCCAGGTGTGGTCTGACTAGTGCAATATGTAGGTTTAGGGACAGACCCTTGTTTATTTCAAAGGAAATGGAGAGTAAAGCTACCAGAAGTCCATTTAACTCCGTTACCACTGAGCACGGATGCTAGCTTTTTGAGATTCAAACAAAAGACACCGTCCCAAATCTCTCTGTGCTGCACCTTTCTACAATCTTTCCCCTTTTAAGTAGTATTCAAATAGCTGTAGCTCGATCATTGATCTCTGTGGTACTCCATCAGTTACAGGTTGCCATCATAAAAATGTCCCCTTTATCCTAATCCTGCCCCAGTTGGCAATTCTCTACCAATAATGTTATCCCCACCAACTTGGGCTCTTATTAAGTAAACTTTTATGTTATATCATCAAATCCCTTTTGGAAAATCCAAATATATTACATCAACTGGATCCTCTTAACATATCCTGCTTGCTGCTTCCTTAATGAACTGTAATAACATTCGTCAGGCATGATTTTCCTTTCTGAAGCCATGCTGACTCTGCTTGATTTTTGTGTTTCTAAATGCTCTGCTTTTATGTATTTTATCATAGACTTTAACATTTTCCCAATGACGTATGTTACACTAATTGGACTGTTACTGCTTGTTTATTGTCTCCCTTTTTGAATAGGCGTCTTTGTTTGGCAGTTTTCCAGTTATCTAGGAACGTTCCAAAAATCTAAGGATTCTTGGATCATTACCAGTGCATCCACAATCTGAATTTAAAATTCTAGGATGCAACCCATCATCAGGAGATTGATCAGCTTTCAGCCCTATTATTTTCCCTACTGCTGGTTATGACATGTATTTCCTCCTTCAAGCCTTTGATTAGTTAGGGGTTTTGGAATGTAATTAAACTCTATTATGAGGACTGACGTAAATTATTTGTTGAACTCTTCTACCACCGCCTGACTTCCCATTCCTATTTCCCCAGGCCCGTTCTCTAAGGGGCCTTTACTCCGTAGCCTCTGTCTTTCATGTATTTAAAAGAAATTCACTGTCCTAGTTTGCCCTTGGTTTATTACTTTTCATCTTTTGGTGGCTTTTAAAACTTTTCCAATCTGCTGATTTACGACTAACTGTTGCCACGTTATGTTTTATTCTTTACATTTGATACTGTCCTCAACTTCCTTGTTCAACCATGGTCAGTTTGTTCCATTCTTGGAATCTTCCCTCCTTACCCGAACATATATAGATCATGAACTTCTTGAACAATGGGAACAGGTTTTTTTCTTAAATCAAGTGTGTCCTCATTCCCATGTAATTACCCTTACTCAAGTTTAGCATAGTCGCTTCCGAACCAAATTTCTCACTCTCAAACTGAATGGTAAATTCTATGTTATGATCACTGTTCCCTAGGGGTTCTTTTATTCTGAGATCATTCATTAAACCTGCCTTTATACACATCATCAGATCCAAACACACCTATCACTCACTGACTCTATTCTAGGAAATTATTCCAAATGCCTTCAGAACTCTTCCCCGTGGCTCCCTCTGGTAATCTGATTTCTCAAACGCCAAAAAGACTAAAATAACACATAATAAATGAACTGCCATTTTTACATCCCCTCATTACCTCCCAATTTACTCTCTTTCTACAGAACTGCTACTGTTTGAGGAAGTATATACCATAGGGAGTAACTATGACTCTCTTATGAGATCGCATAGTTGCCCACTATGACGTTTTGACGTATTTTTGGCACATAGTGCATGTCGTGCCTCCCTGTTGGCCCCGCCGGTAAGCCCAGCAGTCCTGGCTGCTGGGTGATCAAACGATCAGAAAAAGTACGAGACGGCCGTTGTCTATACAGACCAATCCTCAAAAAACCAGTATGATTTTTCCAGTGTCACTGGAGCAGTCTGGCTGGGGAGCGTCCCGGATAAACAACCCCTCCCGCAGCCTTGTCCACAACCGCGAGCTGTGATAAGTCATTAGGTTGTACGTGTTTAAAACCCGCAACAAGGTCCATCTCGGTACAGACCGTGACAGCGACCTTGAGACGTTACCTCCTGCCTTAAATGGAGCTGAGACCGGTTACCCCTCCCAGGGGGCCGGCTCACCCTGTAACGGATGACATAGATAACGTTGTAGAAGGCACCGTAAGGGCTGCCCACCCTACGGTTGAGATAAGCATAACCACCCAAACCTTCTACAAAAGTTATCGAGACACGAAGCAGGGCGCAGACGAAAAAACGATAAATGAGACTGGCGATGAAACAGCTGATGCAACTGCCTTCATGGAAGGAGTTGTTATCGAGCTAGTATGTGACAGAACATCCGTCTCGGAGGTAATCATCCACTATCTTGTCAATGGGCTATTCTGCAAGGACTGCGACACCCTCTTCCCCACGGTGAGCCTGTTCAAGATCCATATGACTAAAGTGCACGGAATAAAGAACATCCAAACAAAATGTTCACGCTGCGATAAGGCAGGAGAATACCATTCAATAGCCTGCCATTATCCCAAATGCAAAGGAATGAAACAACCCCCAACTGGGGACTTTGCATGCAGCGCGTGTGATCAACGCTTTTCAACACAGTCAGGCCTTGGTCAACACAAGAGGCACAGGCACCTGGTTCTACGGAATGAGAAACGCCTCAAACTGGCACCCAAAGTCAAGGGCAAACCTGGGAGAAGTGACCGCGTTTAGTCACAGGAGGTGGTGGCACTCCTGAGGGAACTGGAGGCGAGATTTGCAGGATGCAAATTTATAAACAAATCCATCGCAAGCATCCTGAAAACCAAAACACCAAAGCAAATCTCAGACAAGCGCAGGCTCCTGGCAAACACCCCGACGGAGGTCCAGACCACCCGCGAGCCAACGATAGACTCACACGATTCTATGGCAGAGTGTCCAGGAGAATTCCGATGATCAAGCCCAACGCCAAACAGCCAGCCGAAAAACACCGGCTTCGATCCCTAAACATCGGGACGTAGATGACCAGCTTACCCAAGATGAGGAGCTCTTGAGCGCAAGGAAGGACCCGGACACGCTTGCCCTCCGAATCGGACTAGTGGAAAGCATTACCGACCTACTAATGAATAGTAGGAAAAAACAAGAGGCCTCAAAAAGATCGGGCCAAGAGAGACAAAAAGCCCGGTAGCAATACCGGAGCCAAAAAACGGTGGGCAGCAGGTAAAGCGCTGTTTAGAGCAACACAGCTGCTTTACAAAACCAACCGGCGTCAACTAGCTCGCGAGATCATGGGGGCGCCAACCTCATCCGCTTGTCCTCTCTCAAAAGAGGAATTGGAGACATGTTTCTGTGAGAAACTGTCTGCACCAAACAAGAAATCGACAATCAATAAGTATGCCCCATACACTGGCAAAGTCGATGACGGGTCCTTGATGAAACCCATAGAGGTAGAGGAGGTTGAAGCAGCCATCAAGGGGCTAGACGAGAACAGTGCCGCTGGACCAGACGGCCTGAAACTGCAGGACATAAGAACACTCCATGAGCAGGAGGAAACTCGTCTACCCCGCCTCTTCTCCTTATGGCTAAAGTCAAGCACGATCCCCGATTCACTAAAAAAGAGTCGAACGGTCCTGATTCCTAAGTGCGAGGATAAGGAATGCTTGAAAAGCATTGATAACTGGCGACCAATAACCATCGGTCCAATGCTGCTCCGGCTGTTCACGAAAATAATGGCAAAACTCCCGAGTGAAACAGTCGAAACAAACCCCAGGCAAAAAGGGTTTCTAGCAGCCACTCCCGGACGCAATGAAAACATTGTTGTCCTCGAAAATATCATCAAGGGAGCAAAATACAATCGTAAGGACCTCAAAGGTGTCTTTGTTGATCTAGCGAAAGCGTTCAACTCGGTTGGGCACAAACTATTGATAAAATCTCTGCAAAGAATGCAAGAATGTAAGTCTCATTGAAGACCTATACACTGGCAACACAACAGTGGTTGAAGGGAACGGTAACTTTACCACCCCAATAACCACAGAGGGGCGTAAAGCAGGGCGACCCACTCTCACCAATACTATTTAACATTGCTTTGGATCCGGAGGTGTGCTCTCTGGAAAGGGCCAACTCACGAGTCTCCATGCCCCTGGGTGGCAGAAGAGTCAACTGCTCGATTTTGGCCTTCGCGGATGACATCGCCCTTCTAAGCGACACACACCGGTATGGCAAGGAACCTGAAGCTACTCCAGGTGTACTGTGACCATACAGGCCTCAGTATAAACACAGCGAAGACAAAGGGATTCCACTTCACTTTTAAAAGGAAAACCTTCCTGTACAATCACTTCGCAAACTGGAAGCTGAAGGACGAATCCATAGCCTACATACCACCAGGTGACACAGAGAAATATCTGGGTGCCCGCATCGACCCATGGGCAGGTGTGGCAGAAGGGGAGTGGGAGGAGAAGCTGAAGTCCTGGGTTAAAGGAATTCAGGCAGCACCTCTCCGACCACGACAACGGCTGGAAATCCTAAAAGTACATGTCATCCCCAGATTGTACTTCCATCTGACAGAAGCATCACAGACTACCCTCATAAAACTAGACCAAATAATCTGCAACGCCTCCAAAGAATTCCTACACCTACCACCTCATACTGCAGACAGAATGCTATATGCTAGCAACAAGAACGGCGGTCTAGGCGTCCCAGAACTGGAGGTACAAATCCCATCCGCGATTGTTTGCAAACGCAAGGCACTAGACATGTCAAGTGATGTGGTCATTCAGGCATCCTTTCAATATAAAGGAGAGAGCAACACAGAGACCATTGTGGGACTATGTGAGCTCAAGGAAATTGAAAATTTTCAACCCAGTAGCTGCAGCAGCGGCGAAGGGAAAATCGACCTGATGACCACCATCCAAGACATGATGCTGGCACTCCAGAAGGCAAACGCGGGATGACCAAAACCACCCAATAGGTATGCAGGCTGGAGGGAGTGGGAATTCGAAAAATGGCAAAAACTGGAATGTCAAGGGGCAGGCATCCAGTACTTTAGAGACGACAAGGTCTCTAATTCTTGGATGAAGGCCGGAATACAACAAAGATCCTCTAGATTTATTAACAGCGTGCTCTTGTGGTGTAATCTATACCCGACAAGAACCACATTATCTAGATACAGGCCTAACCGAAACAAACTATGCCGAAGGTGTGAGATGGCAAACGAAACCATATCACACATCTCAGGATGCTGCCCATTCGTTAAAAATGCTCGGATAAAACGCCATAACAAGATCACTGACCAGTTGCAGAAACATGTCAGTAAGTATGACTGGACATCGTATGTGGAACCCAGACTGTTTGACAAAAACAGCTCCCTATGGAAACCCGATCTCATATTTAGAAAAGACCAGAAGATCGCGGTCGTAGATGTCACAGTGCGGTACGAGAATGACAGTAAAGCACTGGAAACAGCATGGTGAGAGAAAGAGGAAAAAAGTATAAACACCTAAATGCCGAGGTCACGGAATTGACGGGAGGCGTGGTGCCCAGATACTTTGGCTTCGTGATGGGCGCACGAGGCAAGTGGCTGGATATGAATAACCGCCTCATGAAATCCCTCAGCATCGAGAGATACGACATGTTTGCCCAAACGACATCAAGACTCACTCTGTCACTGACACTCGAACTCTTACAACTCTTCAGTGACAAGTGAGCAAAAACCGCAAACGGTGAGGTAAGATCCTCCACCGAGACATAATCCCTACAAATTTGCCAGTAACATCAGTAGGGCCCCACTGACAATGACGATAACAACCAGCCTCATAACACCAGTATCACCTGGTCCTTGGTCTGTGGTGATGCTAGAGAGTACACAAACATCGACGAGCGATGTAAAGACTCGGAAAAGGCACTCCCCGGAGTGTTCCAAAATTGCCTTCCTCTCATTATTTCTCATCTCTACCTTGACAGACTCTACATTAGCAAGGAATGATCTTGGATCAGGTAACATATTAATTCCATCTTATACTGACAAAGCTACACCACTGTCTCTCCTTTCCTACTTGTCCTTTTCAGAAGTCGCTACTCTTGAATATTAGTTGCCAGCTTTATCTCCTTGTTACAATGTCTCCATAATGGCTATATATAATGTTCCACATATGACAAGCATTAAAACAAAAGGTTATTAATTTTGCCATTTTATCTTTTGATACTTTCTTTGACTCTATTTTCCATCTTTTCTAAAATAAAAACACACACTCCCTGCTTGTTGCCCTGTAATGCTGCCATATCCTTTTGGTCTGTCTGCCTATGTTTTTCAGTTCCTGCACTCTTCCCCCAGTCTAATCTACGTCTTGCTGTGCTGAAACCAAAACTGAACTATAAACAGGTTACTGTTGAGCAAGTACAGTTGTATTACACTGTTAATGACATCTATCATCACTTTACTGATGATAGGGAAAACTCCTGGTGGCAATCTGTCAGTTTGAATTTGTCTGCTTTGAGGTGCAGAGCATATCTGGCAATTTCCACACTGATGCCTAGATGCCAGTGTTGCAGTGAATATCTCCACGATGGCAACCAGGATATTGCCTGCAACGTACTGATTCTGTCATTATCAGGGTACACTGACTTTTGTTGCATTTAGTGCCATAAGCAGGTTTTTTAAAAAAATAACATGGTGTGCATTGAATTGGCTGAAGACTGCCACCTGTGATGTTGGGGATCTCAGGAGGCAACTGGATGATCATCCACTCAGCACTTCTGGCTGAGCATGGTTGCAAATGTTTCAGCTTGGTGACCCACATCCTTGAAGACAGGTATGTCGTGCAGCCTCCTCAGGTTAGTTGTCAAATTATCCACAAACCATTCATGACTATATTAGGAGGTACTGCAGAGTTTTGATCAGAGCCTTCGATAATGGGGCTGCTTAGTTCTGTCAATCACATACAGCTTCCAACGTTTACCATGCATATTTGTAGCTTCATTAAACTGGGAGCTCATTTCTAGACATGTCTGGTACTCCATCTGGCAGCATCTCTCGATTCCCTGGCTAACAGTAATGGTCAATTGAGGCATATGCCAGGTCTTGCGACTATGGATTTTGGCTCAAAATAAGTCTGATGGGCCAAACAATCTCATGGATGCTAGATCTGTTCCAAAACTACCCTGTTTAATTAACATGGTACATTCAGACATACACTTCAGTATTCTCAGCCTAAAGACAGGGACTGTGGGACGGTCACTCTTACTAATACTGTCTTGGACAGATGATTTTGTGACAAACAGGTCGGGGGGGGGGGTTCAAACAGTATTTCCCTTTCATATTTCTCATACCATCTGCCACTGGCCCAGTCTGGACTCAGTTTTGTTTGTGATGCTACTGAGGATTTTTTTTTACATGTCTGGAACCGGTGCCGTGACATTATGGAATCCAGGGTCAATATTGAGAGTCCCCAAGGTCACTCCTTCGGAACAGTTATATCACTGTGCGACCGTCTCTTTTGGGTTTCTCTCACTTTCCTATTTAGGATTTCAGACTTTTGACATTGATAGAAGGGGAATGCAAGAAAGCAAATTACCCTATTAATCCTGTCATTTGTACAAGATCACAATCAGTAGACTGAACAGTCTTCACAGATGCAGAATGGTGAATGACAAATGGGGATTTAAAAAGAGGAAAAGAATCAACAGAAATTTTAAAGTTACACTAAAACATTTCCCACATAGAAAGAGAATAGTTCCAATTGGCATGATTATTTAGATTTGGCAAAGGACATTTAACAGTACTTTATATATAAACATACCAGTTGGTGGAGGGATCACACCTATTCCTGGTAAAGTTACTGGAGCAAGGTTTTGTAGGGGGATATTCAAGTTGGGTAGGTTGGGTAAATTGGGAAGTCCACTTGGTAATGGCATTAGACCTGCAAATATTGAAAAGCATAAAATTAAGTACATTAACATAATCAGTATTAATACTGTGAAGAATGCTGTAGATGTCACCTCTTTCAGGGAAAAAAAACATTACTATTATTTCTGAGACTGAGGCTTGGTACTTCCATTATAATCAACTTTTAATGCAAGTAATGGTATAGAAACATTCAGAACAGTTCGTCAGTTATTGAAATTAATAAATTGTAAATGTAATTTTTCAAAAGATGACCAGCTACTTAAAATCAATCAATTATGATAGAAAGTGAGTGTTGAGAGAGTTTTGTGACTGGACAGCTTAAAACATTAAAAGGCATCAGTTTGTTTTAGTTTTAGAATGAGGAACTGATTTTCTTTTCTTCGGAGGGAAAACCACAGTTTGGAAAGCTCTCACTCAAGAGACGTCCTAGTTGAAGTTAGATGTAAGAACAGTTTTTACTGGAGAAAGGAGTTAGTTTAGAAACAGTTAGTAAATAGGTTCCCTCAGTGTAAGGTTTTAGTTGAAAACTCCAAACCATAAATGTCAGCTTTGTACCCTGAAGGGCTTATTACAAGCTGAGGAAGTCCAAGCTCTGCTCTGTGACTAACCAGGAAAAAAGGCTGGCAAACTCTCAAGACTGACAATTAAAAGAAATACTTAAGTCAAACTTATACACGCTATAAAGAAGGCGAAATTATGGTTTTGTAAATAGATGGGATTTTATTTCTTCTGCATAATAAATGTATACTTTATTGTTAAAACCAAATCTGCAGCATTGTGCGCTTGCATTTCAGGAAAAGGCCTCCTTATTAAATTTAAAAGAAAAAGCTGTCAAGCCAGATTTCAGCCTGGGATCTGACCTGTCCAATAAAACATCAACTGAGACTCTAACACAGTCAGGTAGTACTTATTATTAGTGAGACAATGGCTAGGTGGTGCTGAAGATAAAAATATTTCCAAGCTATAAATATGTACACATGTATCTCATAATTTAATCAAATAATCCATATTTTGGATCATTGTATCGAGTCAGTAGAAGTTTCCAGCTGGGCGCATTTTACCAATATAGTATAATGAATATGGTCAATGAAACAAATTAACATCCAGGTAGAAAGAAATATTTCCTTCAGATACATACCAACTTGTGACCATAATCCAAGACATACAGACTTACCAGGTAGGGTTGCATCAACATTAACATTCGTTGATGCTACGCCTGGGGATGAATTCATAGATGAAGGCAACAATGGAACTGTTGGAACACCTTAAAAATTTGAAGAAAACAAAAAAAGCCTTGAAATGATTGAAAATTGCATTCCAGTACCTCCTGTAAAGAAGAAATCAATGTTTTCTTAACATAGATAATATTTTGACAGAAATACATCAGATTAAATCTAACAGGTAGAAATTGCAAGTTTTTCCCAAATATGACTGCTGCTGGAACTGAAAAATAATACTGTAAAAAAGTATTCTTGTTCATTTTTTAAATAATAAGCTGCTAAATATTAGTAATTCTTTAATTTTGGTTGGAAGGTAGCGATGTAAACTTTCACTGGTTCACCATATAGATTACAAACCGTGGTTGATTCTGTTGAGGCAGGAGGAACCGGACAACGATAAGTGATTCTACCATACACAAGAGGCAGGTATTCCTTCCAGAATAATATATTGCCTCCTTAGCAGAGGCCCAAAGATATCAAGCAGTTATAGAGCACTTGATGGGTACGAGTAAACAGTTGGTGTTCACAGTGCATATTAGTACTGACCATGTCTATACAGTAACAGATGGGGATTGCAGGAATATTTTATATAGGAATAGAAACTAGCAGCAGGACCACACATTTGTCTCTGGATTACTCTCTGAGCCAGATACTGAGCACAGAAATATAAAGGAGAAAATGCATGCTTGGCTGGGAAGATGATGCAGGAAGGAGGATTGAAACTGGTTTTAGGAGAAGATAGATCAGTAAAGCTCACATGGGTTGTATCTGAACAGAACTGGTATGAATCTGGTTGTCAGATCATTTTCTTTTAGTATTGGGGTGGATTTTCACTGACTTAGCAAGAGGGATAGAAACTAGCAAGTAATATTCGGGAGGAAAAGTAATATGCCTAAAGAACTGGCAGAGAAAGATGGCAATAAAGTGTGAGGTATTGAAAAAAATTAAAGAAATGTATAAAAAGGCTGTGTAAGGCAGATGTCAGGGTCAGTTAAAAAAGACAGAACTGTGTAGATTACAGAATATTCAGACAAGTGAGGAAAACAAAACAGCAGCAGCAAAGGGACTGAGAAAAGATCGGCAGCCAGCAGTAAGGGGAATCCAAAAATTGCCTAGATAGTAAAAGGATGGGTAAAGAAGCAATGGTGCCTATTGAGAACCAAAAAGAGAACTTATGCGCAAAAGAAGGAAGCATGGCTATGGTGCTAAATGAGACTTCTGTTTCAGTCCTTACCAAGGGAAAAGACATTTTTAAAGACCCAGTAAAGAGGAGATAATTTAGACACTGAAAGAGCAACAAAAACTGATAAAGAGAAGGCATTAAAAAGGCTAGTTATACTTTAAGTTCAAGGATCACTGAAACCAGGTCAGATACATCCAAGGATACTGACCAAAGACAAAGGGTGAAAACTGCAGAAACAATCCTTAAATATAAGATGATGCCAAAAGACTGGATCAACTTTTAGGCTTATCAGTTTAAACACAATGGTGGGAAAGCTTTTAGAAAATATAGTCTAGGAAAAATCAGCAGTTATTTGGATTAATTAAGGGAAGCTGACATGGAATGGTAAGGGAAACCATGTTTAACTAGTTTAATTTAGTTTTTTTTGCAGTAACAATGAGCATTGGTGAAGGTAATGGTTAACAGTGGTGTACATACTTCCAACAGGCAGTTAGTAAGGGGGCTACATGGCAGACTTCACAGCAACACTGAAGTCCATGGAATTAAAGTGATAATGGCAGCAAGGATCCAAAGTTGCTAGACTGAAAAATAAACTGGTAAATTCTTGTTTCTCAAACTGGAGCAAGTTATAAATTTGGGGTTCCTTATAATAGGACACTAGTTGTCACTAATATATATCAAGACTTAGATTCAGGTATGGAGGGCTCAATTTCAAAATTTGCTTTGAGAAAAAAGCTTGAACATCAACCAAGAGAAAGCTAATGATAATTTTCAACAGGACACAGGTAGTTATTGTGGGCAGACACATCGTAGATTAAATTTAATGCAGGGAAATTTAAAAATAATCCATGCTGGCCAGAAGAACAAAAGGTACTGAAATATAAAATATTCCATTCTAAAGGGAAAAATGAGTGCTGACATTAACCATGGAAGTTGTGTGAAGTCATTAATTGAGAATGTACAGCAATATGGCTTGACACAAATGCATTTTTTTTCCCTTAAAGCTTTCCAATAGACGAAACAAACCTGGTGATGACACTGTGATGAGAACATCTTCAGCAGTTTTACTCGTAACTGAGTTAACACACTACATATGACTTTTACCTAAAGGTAAAATATTCTTCTGGTTAACAACTAAAAACAGGACTCTGTTACATTTTATTTTGACTTTGACAGAAGAATGAGTTTCAAATGTAGCTCCAAATTAGCTACTTATTAAGCTATTTAAGAACAATTTCAAAACATGGAGATAACACAAGTCAAAAATACACAAAGAGCATTTAGTTGATCAAACTAGGCTAAATTATATGACTAAGCAGAACTACAATGTTTGCTCTTATGAGAATCTTTACACTGTATGAACTCTGGCACAGGAAGAAGTACAGAAATCAAGTTATTTTGTACAGTGGGAATATTTTGAAACAGATAGAAACATAGAAAATTGAGGAGTAGGCCTTTCAGCTCCTTGAGCCTGCTTTGCCATTCAGTATGATCATAGCTGATCATTCAACTCAGTATTCTGTCTCTGCTTTCTCCCCTTTAGATCTCTTTAGCTGTAAGAACTATAATCAATCTCCTTCTAGAAAACATTCAACGTTTTGCCCTCAATCATTTTCTGTGTTAGACAATTCACTCACTGAGCGAAGAATTTTCTCCTTAACTCAGTACTAAATGCTGTGACCCATGATTCTGGACCACCTCCCTCCATGTACAGATGAGAACAAGATAACCTTTACACTGCTTACTGTCATGATCTGTTTGGTTTAATGACATCATCACCTGGAGAAAGGGAAGAGAAGAAATCCTTCTAAAATCCTGCATCTGTTCTATAATTGAGAAGTAGCTTCAGTATTAGTACTTCTGCAGTACAAAGAAAATAAAAATGACAAAATTCAACTTGACAATGTGCATGATGCATCCTTACACTATTAATCCAAACAGGATTAGGACCTTTCTGGTATCAGCCTGTTAATTCCGATGATCAAGTGGAAGTAAATGACGCATGAAAGGATTATTTCATAGCTTTCTCAGAGAAAATATTTACAAAAATAGTTAACAGATAGTTGTGTTCTTGTGTGACCTTGCGCCATAGAAAATCGTGTTATAGGGAAATTGTTATACTTGTACAACAGAAAATTCACATTATCCAAACAGCGTCCACTATGCATCAACTGTTACAGCCCATTCACATTAACAAAACACGCATTATGGTAGAACTTCCTGTACTTAAATGCAGCTCAAAGCAGATCATACTTATGCAAATTAGAACGTCCCAAGATGACAGGTTTATAAAATGCTCATAAGCTCGCTCTGAAGTTGACTCTTGGACACCTAATGATTAGCAATATTGAAACACCTCACAACCACTGCATTAGGTAGCTACTAGCCCTGGACGCTCAGCAAAAGGTCTTCCGAGTGCAATGCATCTTATGTGTCAGGCTGTGAGAAACAAGATAAAATCAGGCAAAAAGGCAAAGGATTTCAAAGCAGAATGCTCCAGATTGTCAGGGAGCAAAGGGCCACAGAGAAGAAGAGATACAAGTTACCTTGTCAAACAAGAGAATACGCTGATGTGGAGAAGTGTGCTGTGTTCATGAGATTAACATTATGGAAAGTTTCACATATTGAACAAAGTGAATCTAATTAGAACTCTAAATTTATTGACATGTTCATGTGCTGTGAAATAAAGCAGCTCAGTTCTTTTTGAGCTTCATTTCACCAAATGTTTGTTTGGTCTAACTTTGGAGAGATTGAAGGAATATATGTGAAAGGCATAACATCCAATTAATCTACAGCAGATCTCAATTTGTCGACTTGACTTCCAAACTTTTAAATTTATTTGGACATCACGTAAATGGAAGAAGAAATGTAAAACATGCTCAGATAACATGAACGGCAGCAAGTGGACTCATTGTGTTGCATCATTTCAGTGGGACTTAGCTGAGTAAAGAATTCAACATGATGGATAGCCCTGAAGTTTGAGAAGGGCAAAGTTTAAATTATGTGGAAGTGGGCATACAAGAATCCCTCTGCTTTTCTAGGGCAAGGGAAAACTTGAAATGAAACAAAGGGAGGTCCTTCTTTAATAAATTTGAGTGCTTATGTAAATGCCATCAGCT
This sequence comes from Stegostoma tigrinum, assembly GCF_030684315.1. NCBI lineage: Eukaryota > Metazoa > Chordata > Chondrichthyes > Orectolobiformes > Stegostomatidae > Stegostoma > Stegostoma tigrinum. Next base: position 51,973,700 of record NC_081360.1, on the reverse strand, counting down.
CATACCTGCATTAAGAACACTGGGAGCAGAAGAGGGAGCAGTGCCCAGTGAAAGTCCTGATAATCCCTGCTGGAGGCTGGCTGCAGCAGATGGTGAGGCAACAGCAGACAGTTGAACCTACAAAGAAATCAGTGCTTATCTGAGTATCACAAGTCTTAAATTAACTCAAACCTAAAATGACAAGTTAAATAACACATCAAAGTGTAATAATTTGAAATGTGGCACTGTTATGTTTATACAAAAATAGATCTGAGCTCAGACTTTGCAGTAGTAATGGTGGCAAAATTGTCAAGCCTCTGAAACAGCCAGCAATTTCTGGCATTGACACCTGCACTTAAATAGTGAAAATGCAAAGTTGCTTCAATGATCCTATATTTTCTTCCTCACAACATGCATTGCTGAAGATTCCACCACCACCCACCGTGCCCCCCCACCCACCCACAGTGCAATCAAATAGAAACCCCTGAACTTGCCCTCTTATACTATTAGACTCATTGCAAAAAAACACTTCAAATATGACACCTTTTAAAATGTCATACTGAGTTCATGATTACTGAACTGTTTTACTTGGCACTGAAGAACTGGATTTTTCATGAAATGCAAACTGTCTCCTTTATGATTAAAACAAAAATTCAGCTTCTACACAGAAAAGGCAGGAAGAGCAGTGGCACTAGATTAATTCCTCATGTGGAGAGCCAGCAAGGTTATAATGGGGTGCACGGCCTCCGCACGTGCAGTAGCTATTTTATAACTACTTTAATGCCACGTGCATGCCATCTGCTCTCTATATAAACTTTAAGCAAAGAAGTTAAAAATTCAGATCAAGTTTACTGCTTGATTTGCTGTATCAAGAATACTTCACTCTGATTGGCAGCCCAGCCAGCTCGTATGCACACTGTTGCTTGACATCTAGGTATCTCCTTGTCTTGATCTCAGAATCAAATTGACATCAGGAGAATTTACGTCACCCATCTGGAAGTCTATGAGGGTAACTGTCTTCAAGATCATGGCGAGTACTTGCTTTGTCACTGACTGGGAAATTAGTACCAATATTTTTGAAACTCAAGTCTTTAGCACAGTTAAGCTACAACACAATTAAAAATTGATAATTGCACAGCAAACATTCTCCAATTTTTATTCATATAAATTGCCTGAAATATCAAAAGCATTTTAAGAAAAGAATATTATAGACTGATCGTAACCACGGGAAATATACTTTTAGCAAGGCTGCACAGAATTATTGAAGCACTTTCTCATCTTTAAATATATACAGAGATTGATTTTAAGGAAGAGAGATTGTAAAGCAGGATTACTGTAACAACAGAAATGTAGGTATGACTGTGGTCAAAAAAAATCTCCCATCAAGTTCGGTCAAATTTTGTTTAAAATATTCTGTAGGCAATGAAGATACGCTCATATTTTATGAGTTCCTAAACATGCATTCATAAACATACATGAACATTAATTCTCACTGTGAAAATGAAAACCAGTATGTGAAAACTTAGGTTCCTTCAAAGATGTACGCCTGTTCAAACAGTCAAATGCTTCCAAAATTTATTCCACATAAAAGTAAACTCAAGCCTTTCATGTGGGAACAAAATAAATATTCCCATCAATATATCTTCAAGATTAAATTAATGAAATATTACCTCTGTGAAACCGTCCTTTAATGGACTGGCTGGTGTGCCTGGTTGCTGTCCTGGAAGACTTATTTTTTTACCCTCTGCAAATGGACGAGTTGGAATTCGATGCAAGTAGCCATATCCGATGCCACACCCTAGGCTTAAAATAATTTGTATGTATTATTTTCTACATTCCAGAAGATACATTTTAAGGAGAAATAAAAGCTGAGCTATATAGTAGTTCTGTCAGCATTTGAGGAGAGAACAGATAGCTTGGAGATTCATCACTTATCTGAAATGAAAGCTCTACTAAAATACCAAGCTTGCTTGCCTTTTAATTGTTCACATGGTTTCTGATAAAGCCAGCATTAATTGCCCCATCCCTAAATGCCGACAAGGTGATGGTGCCTTTGTATTGCTGTGATGCATATGCTGCTGGTGCAACCACAGTAGTCCAGGTGCTATTGACAGGATATTTCAGTCGAGCATTTGTTGGTTTTATTTAGATTTGCATTGCTAGGCCTCATCAAAAATCATTTACACCTTACCTGCCTTCTCCACCCCATGTTGTATTTGGTGTGATAACTACTTCCCGACAGTTATCTGTGTCTGTATTGTAGACATACAATTTCAAAGGTTTTCCTTCATGTGTCTCTATCAGAGAGAAGAGATCTTCAGACTAGGGGAAACAAAACAAGGTATCAGTAGTAATATTTCTTGGAACCATTCAATGCATTTACAAAGACATATAACCAAACTATGACAGAGATCTGAAGTTAATGTACTCCAGTATTTCCTGCACAAACTCTACAAATTTTTGTTCCCAACTTTTATTGCAAGATATTTATAATTCAGTTAGAACACAGATATAAGAATACAATGCAGTGTCAGCCTAAGTGGGATTCTTTGCACAAATACAGATAGAGACCTCTGTCTTCATTGCATATGATCACCTACAAAACCATTCTATTAAGCCAAATTATGGTTGATTGAAAACATTGGTGGATCTCAGAAACGTAAAATTTTAAGGACTGGACACGGTAAATACAGGAAGAATGTCTCAATGACCAGAGAGCCTAGAGCAAGGGGGTCACAGTCAAGGGATACAGGGTGTGCCATTCCAGACCGAGATGAGGAGAAATTTCTTCACCCTGA
>NC_081360.1:51008423-51013423 GCF_030684315.1 Stegostoma tigrinum | reverse complement strand
CACACGCGCACACACACCCTCACACAAATACATACACACACACATGCACCCTCATACACACACACACGCACCCTCATACACACACACACGCACCCTCACACACACACACGCACCCTCACACACACACACGCACCCTCACACACACACACAAACACACACACCCTCACACAAATACATACACACACACACGCAACTCTCACAAATACCCACACACACGCACCCTCACACAAATACCCACACTCACACGCACTCTCACACAAATACCCACACACACACCCACTCTCACACAAATACCCACACACACACCTACTCTCACACAAATACCCACACACACACCTACTCTCACACAAATACACACACACACCCTCACACAAATACACACACTCACACCCTCACACAAATACACACACACACCCTCACACAAATACACACACACACCCTCACACAAATATACACACACACACACGCACCCTCACACAAATACACACACAGACACCCTCACACAAATACACACGCGCACACACACCCTCACACAAATACATACACACACACATGCACCCTCATACACACACACACGCACCCTCATACACACACACACGCACCCTCACACACACACACGCACCCTCACACACACACACGCACCCTCACACACACACACACGCACCCTCACACACACACGCGCACCCTCACACACACACGCGCACCCTCACAAACACACGCGCACCCTCATACAAATACACACACACACACAAACACACACACGCACCCTCACACAAATACACACACACAAACACACACGCATCCTCACACACACACACACACAAACACACACACCCTCACACACACACACAAACACACACACCCTCACACAAATACATACACACACACACGCAACTCTCACAAATACCCACACACACGCACCCTCACACAAATACCCACACTCACACGCACGCTCACACAAATACCCACACACACACCCACTCTCACACAAATACCCACACACACACCTACTCTCACACAAATACACACACACACCCTCACACAAATACACACACACACCCTCACACAAATATACACACACACACACGCACCCTCACAAACACACGCGCACCCTCATACAAATACACACACACACACAAACACACACACGCACCCTCACACAAATACACACACACAAACACACACGCATCCTCACACACACACACACACAAACACACACACCCTCACACACACACACAAACACACACACCCTCACACAAATACATACACACACACACGCAACTCTCACAAATACCCACACACACGCACCCTCACACAAATACCCACACTCACACGCACTCTCACACAAATACCCACACACACACCTACTCTCACACAAATACACACACACACCCTCACACAAATACACACACTCACACCCTCACACAAATACACACACACACCCTCACACAAATACACACACACACCCTCACACAAATACACACACACACCCTCACACAAATATACACACACACACACACGCACCCTCACACAAATACACACACAAACACCCTCACACAAATACACACACACGCACCCTCACACAAATACACACACACACTCACACAAATACACACACACAATAACACAAATACACACACACACACACACCTTCACACAAATACACACGCGCACACACACCCTCACACAAATACACACGCGCACACACGCCCTCACACAAATACACACGCGCACACACGCCCTCACACAAATACATACACACACACAATTCACCCTCACACACACACACCCTCACACACACACACCCTCACACAAATACACACACACTCACACAAACACACACACGCACCCTCACACAAATACACACACACAAACACACACACCTTCACACAAATACATACACACACAAACACACACACCCTCACACAAATACATACGCACACACGCAACTCACACAAATACCCACACACACGCACCCTCACGAATACCCACACACACGCACTCTCACACAAATACCCACACGCGCACCCTCACACAAATACACACACACGCACCCTCACACACGCACACACACACACACGCGCACCCTCACACACACGCGCACCCTCACACACACGCGCACCCTCAAACACACGCGCAACCTCAAACACACGCGCACCCTCACACACACGCGCACCCACACACACACGCGCACCCACACACACACGCGCACCCACACACACACGCGCACCCACACACACACGCGCACCCTCACACACACACGCACCGACACACACACGCGCACACACACACACATGTGCACCCACACACACACACACGCATGCACCCACACACACGCGCACCCTCACACACACACACGCGCACCCTCACACACACACACGCGCACCCTCACACACACACGCGCGCAACCACACACACACACACACACTCACACACACACACACACACACACACACACACACACACACACGCGGGCACCCTCACACACACACAAACGCAGGCACCCTCACACACACACATGCGCGCACCCTCACACAAACGCGCACCCACACACACACGCGCACCCACACACGCGCGCACCCACACACACGCGCACCCACACCCACACACACGCACGCACCCACACCCACACACACGCACGCACCCACACACACACGCGCACCCTCACACACACACACACCCTCACACACACGCGCACCATCACACACACGCGCACCCACACACACACGCGCACCCACACACACACGCGCACCCTCACACACACACGCACCGACACACACACGCGCACCCACACACACACGCGCACACACACACACACGTGCACCCACACACACACACACGCACGCACCCACACACACGCGCACCCTCACACACACACACGCGCACCCTCACACACACGCGCGCACCCTCACACACACACGCGCGCAACCACACACACACACACACTCACACACACACACACACACACATACACACACGCGGGCACCCTCACACACACACAAACGCAGGCACCCTCACACACACACATGCGCGCACCCTCACACACACGCGCACCCACACACACACGCGCACCCACACACACGCGCACCCACACACACGCGCACCCACACACACGCGCACCCACACCCACACACACGCACGCACCCACACCCACACACACGCACGCACCCTCACACACACACACACCCTCACACACACGCGCACCCTCACACACACGCGCACCCACACACACACGCGCACCCACACACACACGCGCACCCTCACACACACACGCACCGACACACACACGCGCACCGACACACACACGCGCACCGACACACACACGCGCACCCACACACACACGCGCACACACACACACACGTGCACCCACACACACACACACGCACACGCACGCACCCACACACACGCGCACCCTCACACACACACACGCACGCACCCACACACACGCACCCACACACACACACGCACCGACACACACACGCGCACCCACACACACACACACGCACGCACCCACACACACGCACCCACACACACGCACCGACACACACACGCGCACCCACACACACACGCGCACACACACACACACGTGCACCCACACACACACACACGCGCGCACCCTCACACACACACGCGCGCAACCACACACACACACACACTCACACACACACACACACACACACATACACACACGCGGGCACCCTCACACACACACAAACGCAGGCACCCTCACACACACACATGCGTGCACCCTCACACACACGCGCACCCACACACACACGCGCACCCACACACACGCGCACCCACACCCACACACACGCACGCACCCACACCCACACACACGCACGCACCCACACACACACGCGCACCCTCACACACACACACGCGCGCACCCTCACACACACACACGCGCGCACCCTCACACACACACACACGTGCACCCTCACACACACACGCGCACCCTCACACACACACACACACACACGCGCACCCACACACACACACGCACCCTCACACACACACACACGTGGACCCTCACACACACACATACACACGCGCACCCTCACACACACACACACGCGCACCCTCACACACACACACACACACGCATCCACACACACACACACGCACGCATCTACACGCACGCACGCACACACACACACGCACCCATACGCACGCACCCACGCACACACACACACACACGCGCGCACCCACACACACACACTCGCACCCACACACACACACACGCACGCACCCACACACACGCACCCACACACACACACACGCACGCACCCACACACACGCACCCACACACACACACGCACGCACGCACCCACACACATACACATGCACGCACCCACACACATACACACGCATGCACCCACACACACACACACACACACACACACGCACCCACACACACACACGCGCACCCACACACACACTCACGCACGCACCCTCACACACACACATACACACGCGCACCCTCACACACACACACGCGCAACTTCACACACACACACGCGCACCTTCACACACACACACGCGCACCCTCACACACACGTGTGCACCATCACACACACACACGCCCCCACACACAAGCAACCTCACACACACACGCACCCTCACACAAATACGCACACACGCAACCTCACACAAATACACACACATGCACCCTCACACAAATACACACACACACACCCCGTCACACAAATACACACACACACACACACACACACACGCGTACCCTCACACAAATACACACACACACACAGACACACACGCCCCCTCACACAAATACACACACACACACACACACACACGCCCCCTCACACAAATACACACACACACACGCCCCCTCACACAAATACACACACACACACACACGCCCACTCACACAAATACACACACACACACACACACACACGCCCCCTCACACAAATACACACACACACACACACACGCCCCCTCACACAAATACACACACACACACGCCCCCTCAC
>NC_081360.1:50995923-51003423 GCF_030684315.1 Stegostoma tigrinum | reverse complement strand
CACACCCTCACACAAATACACACACACACACACACACACGCACCCCTTCACACAAATACACACACACACACACACGCAACCCTCCACACAAATACACACACACACACACACACCCCCACCACAAATACACACACACACACATGCCCCCTCACTCAAATACACAGACACACACACACACACACGCCCCCTCACACACACACACACACACGCCCCCTCACACACACACACACACGTCCCCTCACACACACGCACATACGCCCCCTCACACACACGCACATACGCGCACCCTCACACACACACACATACGCCCCCTCACACACACACACACGCCCCCTCACACACACACACACGCCCCCTCACACACACACACACACACACACACCCTCACACACACACACACATGCCCCCTCACACAAATACACACACACACGCCCCCTCACACAAATACACACACACACGCCCCCTCACACAAGTACACACACACACAGACACACTCACACAAATACACACACACACACACACACCCTCACACAAATACACACACACACACACCCTCACACAAATACACACACACACACACACACACGCACCCCTTCACACAAATACACACACACACACACACAACCCTCCACACAAATACACACACACACACCCTCACACAAATACACACACACACACATGCCCCCTCACTCAAATGCACACACACACACACACGCCCCCTCACACAAATACACACACACACATGCCCCCTCACACAAATACACACACACACGCACGCCCCCTCACACAAATACACTCACACGCACGCCCCCTCACACAAATACACACACACGCACGCCCCCTCACATAAATACACACACACGCACGCCCCCTCACACAAATACACACACACACACACACACACACACACGCCCCCTCACACAAATACACACACACACGCACCCTCACACAAATACACACACACACACACGCCCCCTCACACAAATACACACACACACACACACACCCACGCCCCCTCACACAAATACACACACACACACACGCCCCCTCACCCAAATACACACACACACACACCCACGCCCCCTCACACAAATACACACAAATACACACGCCCCCTCACACAAATACACACAAATACACACGCCCCCTCACACAATTACACACGCCCCCTCACACAAATACACACACACACACGCACCCCTTCACACAAATACACACACATACACGCACCCCTTCACACAAATACACACACATACACACACACACGCACCCCTTCACACACACACACACAACCCCCCTCACACAAATACACACACACACACACACACACACACACACGCACCCCTTCACACACACACACACACACACGCCCCCTCACACAAATACACACACACACGCCCCCTCACTCAAATACACGCGCACACACACACACACACACACACACACACACACACACATGCCCCCTCACTCAAATACACACACACACACGCCCCCTCACTCAAATACACACACACACACACACGCCCCCTCACTCAAATACACACACACAAACACACACACGCCCCCTCACTCAAATACACACACACATTCACACACGCCCCCTCACACAAATACACACACACATTCACACACGCCCCCTCACACAAATACACACACACGCCCCCTCACACAAATACACACACACGCCCCCTCACACAAATACACACACACGCCCCCTCACACAAATACACACACACACACACACACACACACACACACACACGCCCCCTCACACAAATACACACACACGCCCGCTCACATAAATACACACACACACACACGCCCCCTCACACAAATACACACACACGCCCCCTCACACAAATACACACACACACACACGCCCCCTCACACAAATACACACACACGCCCCCTCACACAAATACACACACACACACGCCCCCTCTCACAAATACACACACACACACGCCCCCTCTCACAATTACACACACACACGCCCCCTCACACAATTACACACACACACACACACACGCCCCCTCACACAATTAAACACACACACGCCCCCTCACACAATTACACACACACACACACACACACACACACACGCACCCCCTCACACAAATACACACAAATACACACGCCCACTCACACAAATACACACAAATACACACGCCCACTCACACAAATACACACACACACACACACACACCCTCACACAAATACACACACACACACACACACACACGCCCCCTCACACAATTACACACACACACACACCCCCTCACACAAATACACACACACACATGCCCCCTCACACAAATACACACACATACACACGCCCCCTCACACACACACACACACTCACACACACACACGCCCCCTCACACACACACACACACACACACACACACACACACACACGCCCCCTCACACACACACACACACGCCCCCTCACACACACACACACACGCCCCCTCACACACACACACATACGCGCCCCCTCACACACACACACACATACGCCCCCTCACACACACACACACGCCCCCTCACACACACACACACGCCCCCTCACACACACACACACATGCCCCCTCACACACACACACACACGCCCCCTCACACAAATACACACACGCCCCCTCACACAAATACACACACACGCCCCCTCACACAAATACACACACACACGCCTCCTCACACAAATACACACACACACACACGCCTCCTCACACAAATACACACACACACGCCCCCTCACACAAGTACACACACACACCCTCACACAAATACACACACACACACACACACACGCACCCCTTCACACAAATACACACACACACACACACACACACACGCAACCCTCCACACAAATACACACACACACACACACACAACCCCTCACACAAATACACACACACACACATGCCTCCTCACTCAAATACACACACACACACACGCCCCCTCACACAAATACACACACACGCCCCCTCACACAAATACACACACACGCCCCCTCACACAAATACACACACACACACGCCCCCTCTCACAAATACACACACACACACGCCCCCTCTCACAAATACACACACACACGCCCCCTCTCACAAATACACACACACACGCCCCCTCTCACAAATACACACACACACGCCCCCTCACACACACACACACACACGCCCCCTCACACACACACACGCCCCCTCACACACACACACACACGCGCCCCCTCACACACACACACACACGCCCCCTCACACACACACACATGCCCCCTCACACACACACACACACACACACACACACACACACATGCCCCCTCACACAAACACACACACGCCCCCTCACACACACACACACACGCCGCCTCACACAAATACACACACGCCCCCTCACACAAATACACACACACACGCCCCCTCACACAAATACACACACACACGCCCCCTCACACAAGTACACACACACACACACACACCCTCACACAAATACACACACACACACACACACACGCACCCCTTCACACAAATACACACACACGCCCCCTCACACAAATACACACACACACATGCCCCCTCTCACAAATACACACACACACTCCCCCTCTCACAAATACACACACACACGCCCCCTCTCACAAATACACACACACACACACGCCCCCTCACACAATTACACACACACACACACGCCCCCTCACACAATTACACACACACGCCCCCTCACACAATTACACACACACACAGACACACACACACACACACCCTCACACAAATACACACACACACACACACCCTCACACAAATACACACACACACACACACCCTCACACAAATACACACACACACACACACACACGCCCCCTCCCACAATTACACACACACACACGCCCCCTCACACAATTACACACACACACATGCCCCCTCACACAAATACACACACACACACGCCCCCTCACACAAATACACACACACACATGCCCCCTCACACAAATACACACACACACACATGCCCCCTCACACAAATACACACACACACACATGCCCCCTCACACAAATACACACACATACACACGCCCCCTCACACACACACACACACACACTCACACACGCCCCCTCACACACACACACACACACACGCCCCCTCACACACACATACACACGCCCCCTCACACACACACACATACGCGCCCCCTCACACACACACACACACGCCCCCTCACACACACACACGCCCCCTCACACACACACACACGCCCCCTCACACACACACACACGCCCCCTCACACACACACACACACACATGCCCCCTCACACAAACACACACACGCCCCCTCACACACAGACACACACGCCGCCTCACACAAATACACACATGCCCCCTCACACAAATACACACACGCGCCCCCTCACACAAATACACACACACACGCCCCCTCACACAAATACACACACACACGCCCCCTCACACAAGTACACACACACACACACACCCTCACACAAGTACACACACACACACACACCCTCACACAAATACACACACACACACACACACACGCACCCCTTCACACAAATACACACACACACACACACACCCTCACACAAATACACACACACACACACACACACGCCCCCTCCCACAATTACACACACACACACGCCCCCTCACACAATTACACACACACACATGCCCCCTCACACAAATACACACACACACACGCCCCCTCACACAAATACACACACACACATGCCCCCTCACACAAATACACACACACACACATGCCCCCTCACACAAATACACACACACACACATGCCCCCTCACACAAATACACACACATACACACGCCCCCTCACACACACACACACACACACTCACACACGCCCCCTCACACACACACACACACACACGCCCCCTCACACAAATACACACACACACATGCCCCCTCACACAAATACACACACACACACATGCCCCCTCACACAAATACACACACACACACATGCCCCCTCACACAAATACACACACATACACACGCCCCCTCACACACACACACACACACACACTCACACACGCCCCCTCACACACACACACACACACACGCCCCCTCACACACACATACACACGCCCCCTCACACACACACACATACGCGCCCCCTCACACACACACACACACGCCCCCTCACACACACACACGCCCCCTCACACACACACACACGCCCCCTCACACACACACACACGCCCCCTCACACACACACACACACACATGCCCCCTCACACAAACACACACACGCCCCCTCACACACAGACACACACGCCGCCTCACACAAATACACACATGCCCCCTCACACAAATACACACACGCGCCCCCTCACACAAATACACACACACACGCCCCCTCACACAAGTACACACACACACACACACCCTCACACAAATACACACACACACACACACACACGCACCCCTTCACACAAATACACACACACACACACACGCAACCCTCCACACAAATACACACACACACACACACACACCCTCACACAAATACACACACACACACATGCCCCCTCACTCAAATACACAGACACACACACACACACACACACGCCCCCTCACACACACACACACACACGCCCCCTCACACACACACACACACGTCCCCTCACACACACGCACATACGCCCCCTCACACACACGCACATACGCGCACCCTCACACACACACACATACGCCCCCTCACACACACACACACGCCCCCTCACACACACACACACGCCCCCTCACACACACACACACACACACACACCCCCTCACACACACACACACATGCCCCCTCACACAAATACACACACACACGACCCCTCACACAAATACACACACACACGCCCCCTCACACAAATACACACACACACGCCCCCTCACACAAGTACACACACACACAGACACACTCACACAAATACACACACACACACACACACCCTCACACAAATACACACACACACACACACCCTCACACAAATACACACACACACACACACGCACCCCTTCACACAAATACACACACACACACACACAACCCTCCACACAAATACACACACACACACCCTCACACAAATACACACACACACACATGCCCCCTCACTCAAATGCACACACACACACACACGCCCCCTCACACAAATACACACACACACATGCCCCCTCACACAAATACACACACACACGCACGCCCCCTCACACAAATACACTCACACGCACGCCCCCTCACACAAATACACACACACACACACGCCCCCTCACACAATTACACACGCCCCCTCACACAAATACACACACACACACGCACCCCTTCACACAAATACACACACATACACGCATCCCTTCACACAAATACACACACATACACACACACACGCACCCCTTCACACACACACACACAACCCCCCTCACACAAATACACACACACACACACACACACACACGCACCCCTTCACACACACACACACACACGCCCCCTCACACAAATACACACACACACGCCCCCTCACTCAAATACACGCGCACACACACACACACACACACACACACACATGCCCCCTCACTCAAATACACACACACACACACGCCCCCTCACTCAAATACACACACACACACACACGCCCCCTCACTCAAATACACACACACAAACACACACACGCCCCCTCACTCAAATACACACACACATTCACACACGCCCCCTCACACAAATACACACACACATTCACACACGCCCCCTCACACAAATACACACACACGCCCCCTCACACAAATACACACACACGCCCCCTCACACAAATACACACACATACACACACACACACACACACACACACGCCCCCTCACACAAATACACACACACGCCCGCTCACATAAATACACACACACACACACGCCCCCTCACACAAATACACACACACGCCCCCTCACACAAATACACACACACACACACGCCCCCTCACACAAATACACACACACGCCCCCTCACACAAATACACACACACACACGCCCCCTCACACAATTACACACACACACACACACACGCCCCCTCACACAATTAAACACACACACGCCCCCTCACACAATTACACACACACACACACACACACACACACACACACACACACGCACCCCCTCACACAAATACACACAAATACACACGCCCACTCACACAAATACACACAAATACACACGCCCACTCACACAAATACACACACACACACACACACCCTCACACAAATACACACACACACACACACACACACGCCCCCTCACACAATTACACACACACACACACCCCCTCACACAAATACACACACACACATGCCCCCTCACACAAATACACACACATACACACGCCCCCTCACACACACACACACACGCCCCCTCACACACACACACACTCACACACACACACGCCCCCTCACACACACACACACACACACACACACACACACACAC